>NW_019154183.1:1251911-1311120 GCF_002288905.1 Enhydra lutris kenyoni | reverse complement strand
AGCAAGGAGCCCGATGTGGGACTCGATCCCAGGACGCTGGGATCATGACCTGAGCCGAAGGCAGCTGCTTAACCAACTGAGCCACCCAGGCGTCCCATAGCTACTATATTTTTTATAGGCTGTGACCTATTTATTTCTCTAAGGCTCAGGTTCATCACTTATAAAATGACATACTATTTTTTTTTTTAAGATTTTATTTATTTATTTGTCAGAGAGAGAGAAAGAGAGAGAGCAAGCACAGGCAGACAGAATGGCAGGCAGAGGCAGAGGGAGAAGCAGGCTCCCCGATGAGCAAGGAGCCCGATGTGGGACTCGATCCCAGGACGCTGGGATCATGACCTGAGCTGAAGGCAGCTGCTTAACCAACTGAGCCACCCAGGCGTCCCGAGATTTTTTTTTTTAAGATTTTATTTATTTATGTGACAGAGAGAGATCACAAGTAGGCAGAGCGGCAGGCAGAGAGAGAGGAGGAAGCAGGCTCCCTGCTTAGCAGAGAGCCTGATGCGGGGCCTGATCCCAGGATCCCGGGATCATGACCTAAGCCGAAGGCAGAGGCTTTAACCCACTGAGCCACCCAGGCGTCCCTGGAGAGATTTTCTCTATTGTATCTTTGGTTACTAATCTATTCCCTTTTTCTTTCTTTTCTCTTCCTAGAATTGCATTAGACTTCTTGAATAGATCTTACATGTCTCTTATCTGGGCAGTCATATTTTCTGTCTTTCACTTTTTTTATCCGTCTGGGAGCTTATCTTGACTTGTCTTCTTAATCCATATATATGATCTAAATAAAAAGAAATTCACTTCAGATATATCCACAGTCTTGCTTAATAGTTCACATTTCCCTTGCAGAGTTAAGATACATTAATATACACTTTGTAATAACATTCCTAAATTTTATAAAAAGTTTACATGTCGAGAAACAATAATCTGAAGAGCCTGGATGATTGTGAATATTCATGTCATCAATAAGTCATATAGAAAAAAAGTAACCAGTGGCAGAGTAGGATTAAAATATATGGACTCGAACTGAGTCTAAATGAGTCCACAGCAGTTAAATAAACTTATCAGCCTACTTCAAAATGGGAGCGCATCCACTTTGAACAAATACATCTTACTTTTTTATATAGCAGTAGCAGTTACTGAATTTTTTTAATTAATTAATTTATTTATTTATTTTCAGCATAACAGTATTCATTGTTTTTGTACCACACCCAGTGCTCCATGCAATCAGTGCCCTCTCTAATACCCACCACCTGGTTCCCCCAACCTCCCCCCCCCCCACCTCTTCAAACCCTTCAGATTGTTTTTCAGAGTCCATAGTCTCTCATTGTTCACCTCCCCTTCCAATTTCCCCCAAATGCCTTCTCCTAACTCCCCATGTCCTCCATGCTATTTGTTATGCTCCACAAATAAGTTAAACCATATGATAAGTTACTGAATTTTTTAAAAAATATTTTATTTATTTGACACAGAGAGAGAGAGAGAGAGCACAAGCAGGGGGAGGAGCAGGCAGAGGGCAGAGGGAGAAGCAGTCTCCCTGATGAGCCAGGAGCCTGATATGGGGCTCGATCCCAGGATCCTGGGATCATGGCCCGAGCTGAAGGTAGCTGCTCAATCGACTGAATCACCCAGGTGTCCTGCAGTTACTGAATTTTTAAAAAAGATTTTATTTATTTATATGAGAGCACGCAAGAGCAGGAAAAGGGACAGAGAGAGGGGCAGAGGTAGAAGGTGAAGCAGACTCTTCCCTGAGCTCCTCATGGAGCTCAAGGCAAGGCTCCAGAGGGTGTCGATGGGAGGGCGCTCCACACAGGGCTCAACCCAGGGCTCGATCCCAGGACTCTGAAATCATAACCTGTGCCGAAGGCAGAGGCATAAGTGACTGAGCCAACCAGGAGCCCCACAGTTATTGAATTTTTAAATATATCTACAGTTATACACTATTCTCCAAAAATATCAATCCCTAACAAGAACCTACCTTAACAATAAAGGGTAACTATGAAATACATAGGCAAACATTAAAAACTGAAAGATACTTCGTGTGACCCCTTCATTTTAGTAATGAGGAAATTGACTCACAAACATTAAATGATTTGTCTAAGATAACACGGCTAGAAACAGGGTATCTTTATCCCTATCTCATTAAAAACCAACTCATTGTCTTAATCATCAGCATGACTAGTGGTTGGTGATGGTAAGATGTAGCCTTAGACACAAGCCGAACTTTGAAGAGTAGATGCTTCTCTGAGTTAACCACACAATGACCACCTTGACGCTGTAGTGCCCAACTATCACAGACTCCAAGCCTTGGACTCATGAAGGTATTAAATTAGGGAATGGGACACAGCACAGTAAACTGTTAGTGAAAAAAGGACTTTAGGCAGTAATAAACACATATAAATAAAATCACTCCATAATGCGGCCTTATAATCTGTGTAACATAACCATGCCCATTTCCTATTTACTTATCTCTCAAAGCTTCCTTCCCTTCGCTGTCTTCTTTCCCCATCAAAATCCCCTCGATAATGTTTCAACATGATCAGACATCCATAATTAATTTTTCACATGGCAGGGGAAGAGATAAAGGGTGTGGAGCACATAGGCAATGTCATTTCCCCTTCTTCCAGAATTCCATAGACTTGGTCTTAAGCATATAATTTAGTAATTTTCCCTACATATTTAATGTAAGGTAAGTCAAGAATAAAGCATTCTTTTCCTTTAAAATAAAGATAAGATTGCTGCATTATGCACATCATGATCCATAATTTGTAAAAAAAAAAAAAAACAAAACAAAATAAAAAATAATTTTTAAAAACTTGAAGAAAAACAAAAAGCATTAAACCAAACCTTTATAAGACCAGAAGTACCTCTCCCTAGGAACCTTGCTAAATAGAGGATTAAATACCTTTAAAGGAATAATCTAGAAATATCTCTATGAAGTTTACCAGATAAAGGCTTATAAAGCAATAAGAAAATAGCAGAACCCTAACTTCTAATGGTGTTTTCTTTTTTTAAAGATATACTTTGTTCTAAATATGAAACTGTCTTGACATAGTGTTCACTTCAGGCTTTGGTTGTGCATGGCAGTGGCAGGCGATACATCAATAATCGGAAAGTCCTGTTCATTCTCATCATGTTGTCAAAAAGGTAATGAAAACTGAGGATTTCTTGGTGGTATTGATGACATGTGAGTACAGCCAATTTGCAGTTATTCTGGGATCCTATTTTAGGCCCATGTTGATAATAGGGTCTTCACTGTGTTATTTCTTTAACAATCTCTTATACTTTTGAGTAAGTTGACATTCAATTTGTGAATTTTTTATTACAGAAATTATCATCTTAAAGTATGAACACATAAAAGTAGACTTTTTCTTGAGGTTATGGTCTCCCAAATTCCGAACCTTAGGGGTTTGCATCTAGGGCTTCTTAGTCCTTATGTGTAAGGTCGGAAAGTTACAGCTCACACTGGAATAATTCAGATCCTCTATACATGGTGGATAAGGCTTGGGGTCAGATCATGATCTCATGGGTCTGCTTTGGACTCTGTGCTTAGCAGGGAGACTGCTTGAAGATTCTCTCCCTCCCTTGCCTTCTGTTCCTTCCCCTACTTTCGGTCTCTCTCTCTCTTTCTCAAATAAATAAATAAATATTTTATTTTTCTACAAGTTTTATTTATTTGACAGGGGGAGAGAGAGAGAGCACACAAGCAGGGGGAGCAGCAGCAGCAGAGAGAGGGATAAGCAGGCTTCCCACTGAGCAGGGAACCCCACATCCTAGGACCCTGGGATCATGGCCTGAGCTGAAGGCAGGTGTGTAACCGTCTGAGCCACCCAGGCACCCCATAAATAAATCTTCAAAATAAATAATTAAGTGAGGCTTTGGAATAATAGCCTCTAGATTTGGGGATTCAACAGGCATCCAACATCTTGAATCAGTGTCTTTCTGAGGGAAAAGGAAAATAATGCACCTATGTATTTTGAAATGAAAGCAGAACTTATTTTGCCACAGAGCTATAGCTTAATGTTTTCAGCACACATGGATCCCTTTTCTCAATCTTTACTTAGGATGCCCTGGCTATACCTCCCTGTTCAAAGCGACATAGCACTGACAGCAGAGTCCAGATGGATGATTAAGGCCGAAACTCCAAACTTGCCTTGGATCATACCACTGTTTCAGGTAAAAGCAGAGAGCAGTTCAGCCTAAATCACGCAAATTATTGTTGGTGGCAGCCAATGGGATATGCCTCTCAGATCTCCTACTGAGGGAAGCATGATGGGCCTCCAGCGCTAGCTGCAGGCCACACTTCTCAGGTTCCGCTCCTGGCCAGTGACTGAACATGGCAGAGATAGTAAGGAGACGGAGGTGCCAATGATGAGAGAGTTTGGCTCAAGGGTTCCCTTCTAACCCTTGCTGAAACTTTCTGAGAACGAGAAGCAGGCTGTGGCTTTCCTCCTTCCCTCCTTTTCCACCTTCTTCCTTTTCTCCTTCCCTGTCTTCTTCATGGGTCTCAGACCTGCCTCACCATCTAATAGTTCTCCCTGTCTCCTTCTGCTCCCTCCCTACTATCGCTCACAGATGTTTTCCCCAGTAAGTGTCTTACATATCCAATTCCTTCTTGGCATCTGCTTCCCAGAGAACCCTGACCAAATCATCATTTAACTATTTTGCTTTGCATGGATAACTTAAAACCAAGCATAATTTCTGAATTCAGGGCCGAGTATCATTCATTAAAAGGAGGGAGAACTAATAATGAAAAAAATTTGTGTGAATTATAGCAGTCAGTTAACTCTGTTGACTGAAACATAGACAAGAACATTCCAGGTCTAGATAACTTTAATAGCTTCAGCAAGGCCCCACAGATTAGAAGAGCCCTTGGAAGAGCCAAAAGGAAAAATGTGGGACCGGTTCTCCTCCTCTCTGTGCACTGGAATGAACTCATGCAGGAATAGTGTGCAACCTAGAAGCCACAGCACTGTCCCAAAGCTTAGCTGGGGCTAGATAGGGCTCTGGAGACCAGGTTAGCCCTTTGTCATCAATCCACTCAGCCACACAATAAAGTCCGCTGAGCATGGACTCTACAGGGAGCAATGTGGTGGACCCTGAAGAAAATAGAGATCAGACAAGAGCCTTGCTCTCAAGGCTGATAGAAGCAGATCCTTCCCAGCCAACACTTTGCATTTTCCCTTTTGCTAACAACACAGGTGCCCATCAAAGAGCATACCTCTAGAATTCCTGTTTCCAGACCATGTCCAGGAACTTGCTTTACCCTTATCTCTTATTAAATATTTTTGTAAAAAATAAATACATGGGGGACACTTGGGTGGCTCAGTGGGCTGAACCTCTGCCTTCGGCTCAGGTCATGATCTCAGGGTCCTGGAATCAAGCCCTGCATTGGGCTCTCTGCTCAGCGGGGAGCCTGCTTCCCCCTCTCTCTTTGCCTGCCTCTCTGCCTACTTGTGATCTGGTTGTCAAATAAATAAATAAAATCTTTAAAAAATACATATGTACATACATACATACATGGGATTTGGTTATAGTTTCCTTTCTATTTCTTTCTTTCTTTTTTTTTTTTAAGATCATATGCGGGGCTCGATCCCAGGACCCTGGGGTCATGACCTGAGCTGAAGACAGAGGCTTTAACCCACTGAGTCACCCAGGCGCCCCTCCTTTCTATTTCCTATTTGTTTGAAATTTGTCCTATTAAAATTAGGCAGAAGTGAAAAATGGTTACATAGATTTAAAATTTGTTTTCCTTGTTTGTGTAGAAATGATCTCAAACTTGCAGAAAAGTTGCAAGAATATGACAAGTACTAACTAAGGGCATCCATGTTGTTCCCTCATTGTAAACACTTTACCACCTTCCCTTTATCACTTGATTTTTGTCTTTCTTATTTTTTTTTCCCTGAATTTTGAGGGTAAGTGACAGACATTAAGGCTTTTTATCTCTACATACATCAGTGTTTATTTCCTAACAACCCTACAGGTATTACCTTCAGTAAACCTAACACTATAGAAAGCCTTTGTCTAATCTAATCTGCGGTGGGCACTGGTATCCAGCACTTTGGTTAACTCAACAATGTCCTTTGTAGGATTTTTCCTCCAATACAGGAGTCAGGCTAGGGTCACATTGCATTGAGCTGTCATGCCTCTTTAGTCAAGAACATTTCTACAGCTTTCCTTGACATTTTTGAAGCTCCCCCACCCCCCCCTTTTTTTTTAAATAGAATGTTCTTCACTTTGGGTTTGACTAGTGCTCCTCATGACTCATCATGAGCACATGCACATGTGCATTCTTGGTCACAATACTACACAGATGTTGTACCTTTCTCAGCATAGCGCTTCTGGCCATACCTGACACCCCTCTGTTCTCCATTGGTAATGTTGATTTCGATCAGGCGTGGTGTCCAGGCAAGGTGTCCACTTTCTCCATTGTCTAATTGCTCTTTCTTCCCTTTTTGCAACTAATAAGCATGTTGAGGGGAGACACTTTAAGACCAAGCTCCTCATCAAAATGCCTAGATTAAGCATCTTTTGATGATTCTTTCCCAACATGAGTGTCCAACTCCAGCACACCTTTACGCTGACCAGTGAGCCCTGAGCCAAGGTCCTCCTTACCCCCAGTTATTGTTTCTCTGTATTATATCCCCAGTTACTTATTTCTCTCTTTATTATTAGTTATTACCTATTATTATCAGTATGGACTGATTACTATTTTTCCAATGATTTTTTAATATTATTAATTATTTTGGTGCTCAAATTTTTCTGGATTTGGCCTATGGGTGCCCCACTAGGCTGGCTTCTTTGTCTTTATGACATGCCATAGGTTTTTTTTTTTAATGACTGCATTTTTAATAACAAATTCTGTTATTATGGGGGGAAAAAGTAAAAGCAGATTTTTAAAAATGCCAATTTTATCTGAAAGAATTTATTGTTGCTTGAATTGTATTGCTTATAGTCCTTTGGTTATAGTCCTTTGGTTATAAAAGTTTCTTTCCTTCAATAAATAAAAACTTCTGGACATACATAGCACATCACAATTGCAAAATTTTATTAAGGTACAAAGGAAAGGTAAAAGAAGTATAAACTATGGTTTTCCTTACATTAAAGAATTGATAATATACCTTTAGACAGAAGATCTCTGTGGGTTCTTTGCTTTTTTTTATTTTTAAGATTTTATTTATTTATTTGACACAGAGAGAGAGATCACAAGTAGGCAGAGAGAGAGAGGGAGAAGCAGGCTCCCCGTGGAGCAAGACCTGAGCCAAAGGCAGACGCTTAACCAACTGAGCCAACCAGGCACCCTTCTGTGGGCTCTTTGAATGTTGAATAACAAATTAAGGCAAAGCACATACAAAGATAGTCAGAAGTTAAGTAAAACCTCTTAATTCTTTTTTTAATTTAAAATTAATTAATGTATAATATATTATTAGTTTCAGAGATAGAGTTCAGTGATTCATCAGTTGCATACAACACCCGGTGTTCATTACTTGAAGTGCCCTCCTTTTGTTTTTGTTTTTTTTAAGATTTTGTTTATTTGTCAGAAAGAGAGAAAGAGCACACAAGCAGGCAGAGACGGAGAGAGAAGCAGGCTCCCTGCCGAGCAAGTAGCCCAATGCGGGACTCGATCCCAGGACGCTGGGATCATGACCTGAGCCAAAGGCAGCGGCTTAACCCACTGAGCCACCCAGGCATCCTGTGAAGTGTCCTCCTTAACACCCTTACCCCATCTTCCCACCCTCCCCTCCAATAACCCTCATTTTGTTTCCTATAGTAAGAGTCTCTTGTGGTTTACCTCCCTCTCTGTTTTCATCTTATTTTATTTTTCCTTCCCTCCCCCTGTTTTATTTTGTTTTGCTTCTAAATTCTACATATGAGTGAAATCATGTGATATTTGTCTTTCTTTGGTTGACTCATTTTGTTTAGCATAATACCCTCTTAGATCCATTCACATCACTGCGAATAGTAATGTTCCACTATAGATAGGTAGATAGATAGATAGATAGATAGATAGATAGATAGATAGATACCATATCTTCTTTATCCATTCATCTGTTGAGGGACATCTGGGCTCTTTCCATAGTTGGGCTATTGTGGACATTGATGACATAAACACTGGGGTGCAGCTGCCCCTTCAGATCACTGTTTGTATCCTTTGGATATATCCCTGGTAGAGCAATTACTGGGTTGTAGGGTAGCTCTATTTTCCAGAGTGGCTGCACCAGCTTGCATTCCCACCAACAGTGTAGGAGGGTTCCCCTTTCTCTGCACCCTCACCAACATCTGTTGTTTCCTGACTGGTTAATTTTAGCCATTCTGACTGGCGTGAGGTGGCACCTCATTGTGAAAACCTCCTGCTTCTAATGAATTGCGAAGGAAACCAAATCAATTTGACCTGGTGCCGGCCCAGCCTTCCTGAGCTCTCCCAGGGGCTGTGGACAGCCTGGGTTTCAGCCTGGGTTTCCAATCTCCCCTGTGCCCAGGGAAGCATCTGAGAGGTGCTGGGGGACAGGCGGTAAGCAGGGACTCTTCTCCAAAGCCAGTGTGAACATCTGCAGAGGCAGACAGCTGGCATGGGTGTTTGCCTCTGGTTTTCGGTTGTTCTCTGGGACTGGCCCACTGCAGGACTGAAGGATTGAAGAGAAGGAGCTTGTCTTGATCTCTGTTCCGTGCCTTCTACTATCCCCAGCTTCCTTATCTTGAGAGGCTGTTTAAGTCCCACCTTCCCAGTAATAAACTTCATACTTAAATTACTTAGGTGACTCCTGTTCTCCTAGTAGAATGTGACTTCTCAGTTTCTCATTTATTTGTCACACACTTGTATATTTCCCGTGAGCTGGGCACTCTGCTTCACAAATACCAACTTGTTTGATCCTCATAATAAGCCTATGAAATAGGCGCTATTATTTTTCCCTGACAGGCACAGAGGTCACTTGCCTAAGTCACAGAGTCAGTAAGTAGTGGAGCCACTAATCCTGTCAGATCAGAGCCCCAACCTTAGCATCTCATTTCATCTTTTTTCCTTCTAGTTTTATTGAGATGTAATTGACACGCAGCACTGTAGAAATTTAAGGTACATAGCGTAATGTTCTTCTTCCATATACCGTGAAATGATCACCACAATAAATTTAGTTAACATTCATCATCTTGTATAGAAAGGAAGAAAGGAAGGAAGGTAGGGGAGAGGGAGGGAGAAAGAAAGAGAGGAAGAAAAGGAAAGAAGGAAGGAAGGGGAAAGAAAGAAAGATAGATAGATAGATGAGTTTTCATGTTTTTTCCCTGTGGTGAGAATTCCTAGGATTTACCTCCCCAACAGCTTTCCTGCATATCCACAGCAGTGTCAGCTTTAGTCATCATGTTGTACATCACGTTCCTATCCTTTATTTACCTTATAACTAGAAGTTTGTGCCTTTTGACCACTTTCTCCAATTCCTCTACCCTCCACCGCCTCATGGAATCTTAATTACTTCCATAAAGTCTTCATTTCCAAATAAAGTCATTTAGGGGGTGAGGGCTTCCACAAAAGAATGTTGGGGGATTCAAACATTTAGTCCATAACAGAGACCAAGATAACACTAACACATACTCTCACTATTATCATTATCTTGTGTGGCACTAAGAATGCAGCGTCTCTTGTCCTGGGAGAAGGAGATGCCTGCTACAAATCTTTCTTCAAATTAAAATATATATATATATATATATATATTTTATCTCTCTCTGTCATGGGAACTTGACCATTATTTAATCTGGCTGAGCCTCAGATTCCCCATCTGAAAATGGGGATAATAATACCTATTTCATAGGGTTGTTGTAAGTAAAATACAACACAAAATTCATAATCTCTACCAACCACACAGCAGCTACTCAGAATACCTTAGTTGCCCACTTCGACTTCTCTTCAAACGATGGTCACCACACAGTGGGTCTGTCCCAGCGACTCAGCAACGGCAACATTCTCATTCCTGACTGTTGACCCCATCCATCACATTGTAGGGAATATTCTAGTTTGGCTCCCTCTGCCCCATTCTACCTCTTTGAGTGGTCCTCCTCTAGACACTAGCAAGGAGGGGATCTGCCTCTGCAGCGGCAGAAATCTGATTTTTCTGAGGCGGGAGTAGCTGAGGGGCAGGGTGAGGGCATCTGTTCTATGGTGTGAACCCCAGCAAAGGCGGTGCCCCTCAGAGCCCACAGTGGGGCAGTAGCTCCCGGGGTGTCTGGATTCATGACTGGAACTGAGGAGGTGGTTCCCCTGCGGGGCTAGTTCTGTGATGTTGGCCTCACTATAAGTTTGCTCTGAAAGCTTGGTCAGAGTCTTCCCCTAGAATAGTCCAGCTCCCATAGAAAGAAAGAACGGTGGTCACTAGAGGCTGGGGGCAGGAGGGGAGTGGGGAGCTGTTTAATGAGAATAGAGTTTCAGTTTGAGATGATGAGAAAGTTCTGGAGGTGGATGGTGGTGTTGGTTGCACAATACCGGGAAGGTCATTACACTAAACTACAATCACAGTTCCTTTGAGTCAAGAATCTGAGAACAGCTTAGCTGGCTGATTCTGGGTTGGGGTCTCTCTCAAGGTGAAAGTGTACATGAGCCATATGCTGAAAAATGGTTACATGGCCACTATTATATATATTTAAACACAATATTTAAAAAAGAATAAAAATAAAGAAGTGCCATCAGGGGCACCTGGGTGGCTCAGTGAATTAAGCCGCTGCCTTCGGCTCAGGTCATGATCTCAGGGTCCTCGGATCAAGTCCGGCATCGGGCTCTCTGCTCAGCAGGGAGCCTGCTTCCCCCACCACCCACCCCCTGCCCCCGCCTGACTCTCTGCCTACTGGTGATCTCTCTCTCTCTGTCAAATAAATAAAATCTTTAAAAAAGGAAGAAAGAAAGAAACTTAAAAAAAAAAAAAAAAAGAAGTGCCATCATTTCTGCCAAAATCTATTGGCTAGAAGTCAGTGACTAGATCCAGCTCACACTCAAGGAATGAATTAAGTTCTTCCTCTTGAGGTAAGGCGCAAAAAAGATTTGTGGATGTATTTTTCAAACCATCACACGTTTCAAAGTCTTCCATTTTGGAGTGGACATAATGGGTGTAAAGACAGAAAAATACATAAACTGCTCGCAAGGAGTACTTGTGGAGCCAGCTTAAGAGTCTCCCTCCCCCCATCCCCCACCCCCACGCGTGCTCTCTCGCTTAAAAAATTTTAAAAATAAAAAACAAATCTTTAGAATACTGATAAAGAGATAAGATATTCCATCCAAACTCAGTGAGTTAAGATTCTTTTAGAAAGATATTCTACCTTTAATGATTTCAATTCAAAGTTCCTAGCGACTGTATTAGGAGTTGTAGCCACACATTGTACAAAGATTATAGTCTGTATAGACTGTAATTCAGTTGTTACTCAGTTTTGTTGAATTGCTAGGTGTATATAGAGACCATACTCTAGAGGGGCTCTTAATAAATTCTCCTGTGATCTCCATTACACTTAACACCATGAACCCCTCAGTCACTGAATGGAACGGGGGTGGTCATAGGCCTAGCCAGAGGGGGCTGGGGCTGATTATAAGCAGAAGCAGGGACACCCGGGTGGCTCAGTCAGTTAAGCGTCTGCCTTCAGCTTAGGTCATGATCCCAGTGTCCTGGAATCAAGCCCTCCTCAGAGTCCTTGCTCCGTGGGGAGTCTGCTCCCTCTGCCTGCCTCTCCCCTGCTTGTGCTCTCTCTCTCTCTCTCTCTCTGACAAATAAATAAATAAAATATATTTTTTTTAAAAAGCAGAAGCATATGCCTGCTGTTTTACTAAAGCCCTTACAATGCCTTCCATTTACTAATGCCCTGTGATCTGCACAAGATCATGAGCAAATAGAGAAGACCCAAATGATAACATTTTCCACTTCTTTCCGAAGTAATGTGCTAACATATGTGCTCTTAATAAGTTCTCTCTCTTGGGGCACCTGGGTGGCTCAATGGGTTAAAACCTCTGCCTTCAGCTCAGGTCATGATCCCAGGGTCCTGGGATTGAGCCCCACATCTGGGGTCTCTGCTCAGCAGGGAGGCTGCTTCTCTCTCTCTCTGACTGCCTCTCTGTCTACTTGTGATCTCTGTGTGTCAAATAAATAAAATATTAAAAAAAAGTTCTCTCTCTCTTTTAAAAGAGTTGTTTATTTATGAATGAGAGAGAGAGAGAGTGGTGGGAGGGGCAGAGGGAGAGGGAGAGAGAGAAGCAGACTCCTGGCAGACCACACACAGAGCCCAACATGGGACTCGATCCGATGATCCTGAGATCATGACCTGAGCGGAAACCAAGAGTCAGCTGCTTAACCGACTGAGCCGCCTCGGAGTCCCAATAAGTTCTCTTAAGTGGCTTAATTTTTTCTGTGTATAATGAGTTTTCTTTTTTTCTGTCTGACTTAGCCATCTATTTCTTCCTGTACTAGGGATCTTCCACTTTGGGAAAAGAGGCTTAGAGAGAGAGAGAGGCAGAGAGGCACTGCATAGCTCGGGCGCAGGCCTGCCCTTCACCGGGACCCCACTTGGCATCTCAGCCTCCAGCTGCCAAAGCTAAAACTGTGTCTGTGAGCACCTGTGCTGCTCTCTTGATTTATTCTGTGCATCCGTTAGCAAGAGGTGTCCTAAGATCACGTCGGAAAAGCCTACAAGAGGTGATTCTGGCGGTCTGGAACACCCCCAAAATGTCCATACACGTGCATGGTAGTTGCTGTTTGCATTACTCCCTTTGGCTTACAAAAGTTTTCCTAGGAACCCTTTACTTTTGGAGAGCAGTGGAAACCTGTAACTTCCTTTTGCTTCTGAGAGACCAAACTGTTTCCAATGTAAGCTAACACTGTCTGGGCTTTTTTGTAATATTGTATCTGCTTTCCTTCCTCTTCTTTTTTCTTTCCCCAGAGCATATTACAGAAGAGTTTTAGCTATTTCTCAATATTAAGTAGTTGCTTTCTGGGGAAAGGAATCAATCAGCAAGAAAATAAGTTTAAAAAAAAAAAAGAAAAGAAAAAAGGATCAGGGTGCCTGGGTGGGACTCTGTTAAGTGGCTGCCTTCAGCTCAGGTCATGATTCTGGCATCCTGGGATCGAGCCCCGAATCAGGCTCCCTGCTCAGCGGGGAGCCTGCTTCTCCCCCTCCCTCTGTCTGCTGCTTCCCCTACTTGCTCGTTCTCTCTCTCAAATAAATAAATAAAATCTTAAAAAAAAAAAAAAGGCTTAGCACCTACCCTTTTGCTTTTTGTTACTTGACATGCCTCTGGTTACACCAGGACTTTATCAAAAGAGTCAGACATGAAGTATAGACAATTTTTACCCAAACTGAGGGCTTCCTACATTGCATGCTTCCCCCAGCTCTTGCTTTTTCAAAATTCCTTCCCTGTTCCTCACTTTATTCCTTCCCCTTCCCCTCCCTCTTGCTTTCTCTACTGGGGGTAAAGGAGTTGCCCATTCTATTTCCATCTTTGCTGTTCACCAACAGTGCTGCCCCCAAGGGTCACTGCTCAGGAATCACCCAATCTCCCTCCCTCCTCCTCCTTCCTATACAAGCACAGGCGCCTGTGGGCTGGGAGGTTTTTTTCTTCTGTCTTTGTAGGGGAGCTGGGGCCAGCTGGAAGGTGTTGTTTTATTTGAGGGAAGTGTGCTAATGTGTGCTCTTCCACTCCCCTGCTCGTGGAGGAGGAGACAGGAGTTAGACCAAGTGACAGCTCAAAAATTTTTTAAACGGCTGGCAACGCATCGGGGCTCACGTGACCAGGGCTGCTCCCTGACCTCCATCTTGGTTAGTGTATGAGACTTTGTAAAGGATCCCCGACATACTCCCTCAGACTCCAAGTTCACTTTCCTATTGCTAAGCCTTCAAGGCTAAGCCTTCACATTTTTAAAGGTCATCATTTTCAACATGGAACTAAACAATTATCACCAGTTGAATCGTTTGTTTTATAAGGTTGGCTCACTATTGACAGTTCACAATCAGAAGTCTCTCAAGAAATTGCACCTTATTTAAGACAGAGCTTTCTGTAAAATTCTGAATATGCCCCCTACTGTTTTCAGTGTAGTGAAGCAAACATCAATGTCAGTCAGGAAACTGACTGAGGTGCAGACAAGCAGGCAGGACTTTTGCTAAGGAATGGTCCCAGCATCTCACCTGAGGGAGGGAGAGGAAAGGAAGGAATCCAGGATTGGGCCGATGCAAAACTGGGCTGTGGTGAATGCAGTCTCCACAGAATCTCCCGTGGGCCCCACAGAGAGCTCTGGACTTGGGATGGCTTCTCAGAGCTGCCCCATCTGTGTCAAAGTCTAGGTCAATGAGTCACTGGATACGGGCCACTGGAAAGGGTGTAGAACCTTGGGTGAGGCTCTTCTCTTCAGCTGAGGCAACTTCCCAGGAGGCCAATGGCAGAGAGCGGTCTGCGGGCAGCCTCCCACAGCTGGGGGACTAAGGTCATCACCTAAGGGATATTTGGGCGGTGCACTAGAGTGTTCAAGATCATCAGGATGTCCTTTTGCAAGAAGACTCACATGCATTGTGAGTCTGAAAGGGTGAATTCATGGAAGCCTATGGCAAGGCAGTCTCTGTGGTGTAGACAGAAGCCTCTTATGCCGCAGAGCTGGTCCATGGCTACCAGGCGAGACCCGACCATAGCTGTCAGACAAAGAAGAATAGAGAAGCAAGTTTATGCTTAACCCTCCTCCTACCCCTTCCCCACCAAGTTTCCTCCACTCCTCACACAGCTCTGGAAGGAACTCAGGTGACCCCAACCCCCACCCCCTCCCCAGGACAAGGCTTTCTAGCTGGGACCAAGGCAGACCTCATGTCTGCATTTACTCCTCCTCCAGTGTTACACCTGCCCTAAAGCTTCAACCAACCAAATCCTTTGCTGTTCTCATACTTAAGTCCTGATTCCCGTCCTTTTGTGATAAACCTGAAAATGTGGTCCAAGGTGAGGAAGGGGCAACTTTTCTGGAACTATAATTGTCTTTGCTTCTCTTTTTCCTCCCTCCTCTGTCCAGTGAACCCTGAGCTGAGCACTCTTTGAATGGGGTATAGCTCTCAAACTTCCTCTCCACACTCAGCGGGAACCCCTGCATGAAATTTCTAATACTGTTTTGGAGAAGGGATATCAAACTCGGTACCACCTTCTGACATTCTGAAATGATTTGTGTTAAACCCACAGAGGTAAATGGAAGATTAAGACCAAATCATTTAAAATCCGGGAGAAATCACTCTTTTAGGTTAGGAAAAGAGAATGTATTCCTATTCCCGTTAAAGTTTTCTTTTGGAGTGGAGCTTTATAAAGAGGCACAGTAGAATGTTACAGGTTCTGTGACTTGTTTATATTTACAGAAGAATTTTTGATTCTATATCTTATTTGAAATTTTTGGTTTTGAGAGCAGAGTAATGATAATACATCACCAACTAGTCTGTCTAGAATCAAATGTGGCTTTATGTGTATACAGTGCAAAAGCAGTTGGTACTAGTGTGTATGGAAGAGATGAGTGTGGATTCAGATTTCTTTATAACTTGTGAGATAGGAAATTTAGAGGAGCTGAAAAGTCTTTGATGAACTAAAACCTGGCATGCTGAAATGAGAAGGTTTTCTTCTACTTAGAAAGAATTTTTAAATAATGAGAGAGAAGAATCCTGAAGAGCAGGTATTACATGATATGAAGAAGTATGGAGAGACAGAAAATCAGTCCTACAAGGGATCTCTCAAAGATCAAGAAGGTAAGGAAGAGGGGCGCCTGGGTGGCTCGGTGGGTTAAAGCCTCTGCCTTCGGCTCAGGTCATGATGCGAGGGTCCTGGGATCGAGTCCTGGGATCGAGCCCCGCATCAGGCTCTCTGCTCAGCAGGGAACCTGCTTCCTCCTGTCTCTCTGCTTGCTTGTGATCTCTGTCTGTCAAATAAATAAATAAAATCTTAAAAAAAAAAAAGAAGGTAAGGAAGAAATAATCCTTTGGAGGCATCAGGTTGAGCTCTTAAGTCTCACTCATCATGTGCATGATTTCTGTCTTGCCTATGAGAGAAAATACTGCTTTTCAAATTTTTTGTTGTCTTAGGTTCCCCACTGAGTTTCATGCGAGTGACAGTGAGTGCTGAGAGCCGCCCTTCATTCCAGAGAGAATGCAAGATCCAGCCGCAGGCCAAAACGAGTTCCATAACCCTCACTCCATATTTTACCTTGCGTGTAAAAGACAAGCAATGAGAGATGAGGTGAGGGACCTGCAAGGAATTCCATATGTTTTCCATTGTCACACAGCTAACAAGCAGGAAAGCCACTATTTAATCCAGGCACGGGCTGTTCCGAAGTTCATGCTCTTTCCACCACCCTGGCCTGACTCCTGAGAGGAGTTTTCTGAGTAACCATCAAGAATCTGTGACCCAGAAAATGCAACTGAAACATTCCAAGAAAATGCCAGGGGCGGAGTCTTAAAATGCAAATAGATTTCAGATGAATGCTGTAGGAGGAGAGAATTTAGAGACTTTTAGTTGAGGGCAGAATATCTGTTTCTTATAGAGTTTACTTAATTTGAGGCTCTAAATACAGTTTATGCGCAGTTTTCCCAGGAGAGAGTTCATAGACCATATCAGATTCTAAATGATGCTCGTGACATTTAAATAAGTTACATGCTAAACGATCAGAGAAGTAGGACAAAGACAAACAGAAAGTAGAAACCAGAGATTATGCTAACAGAAAAGAAGGAAGGCAAATAGAAGAAAAAGAAAGTGAAGAAGGAAGAAAAGAGAACGGCTAGCACGAAGAAATTCTTACCACCTCTTTGTCCCTCTGTCCCCACTTTTCATTGTCCTGTATGTTTGTCAGCTGCTGCAGCTGCTGATGCCTCAAGATCAAAGAACTCATGTCAAGAGGTGCAAAGGGACCCGAGGTCCTTTTCCTCTGTCTTACAGACCTGGGGATAGGGCTGAGGGATTCAGGAGAGCACTTCTACCCTCACAGGGGCTCCGTTTCTAAGACCCGCCCTGAGTTAAAATATCAGCAGATGTGGCTGAACTGAGCCACAACCAGAACTGAGTAAGTTAATCAGAAACCACACAGGCAGTGGGATTGAACCGTTAATAGTGCAGCAAGCTAAATGTATATTATAGCATGTTACATATAAAATTATAGCATATTATATAAAATATAGTGATCATAGTACATATGCATTTTGGACTGAAGAGAAATTTGAGGTTTTCTACCATGGTTAGTGGTACGGAAAAAGCAAAAAGAAGAAGGAGGAGGAGGAGGAGGTCAATTGAATTGTCAAATTGACATCATTTGACATCATTCGTCAAATGAATTGTCAAATGTCAATTCATTTGACAAATGAATTGTTGTCAAACCAGGTAACAGAGCAAGTTCTGAGTTTTTTTCCAGGTCAACCACTGACCGAATCATTCTTACCTCATTTCCTTTTTTATTTTTTTAAGATTTTATTTATTTGAGAGAGAGAGAATGAGCAGGGGGAGTTGAAGGCAGAGGGAGAAGCAGACTCCCCACTGAATAGGGAGCCCAATGAAGGACTCAGTCCCCAGACTCTGGGATCATGACCTGAGCCAAAGGCAGATGCTTGACTGACTGAGCCACCCAGGCATCCCTTTACCTCACTTCCTTTTTCTAAGTCATCAAGTTTCCTAATACCCTTCTATCACCCACAGACATTTTTCTCTCATTTACACAAATTCAAATTGGTAAAATCATTTATAAAGATAGAAATTGATTTTTGGAAGTCAATACTTGAATAAAGCTCAGGTTTATAGAACTGGAGATTTCTTATTATAGCCAAATTTTAAATGATCAGAAGACACTCAGATACACTGATGGAGGGTTCCTGGATGGTTCAGTCGGTTAAGTATCTGCCTTCGGCTCAGGCCACGATCCCAGGGTCCTGGGATCGAGTCTTCCATTGGGCTCCCTCCTTGGCGGGGAGTCTCCTTTTCCCTCTCTCCCTCTCTTGCTTGTGATCTCTCTCTCAAGTTCTCTCTCTCTCTTTCAAATAAATAAAATCTTTAAAAAATACACTGATGGATGAATCAGAAATAAGGGTTTTAGTATTGTTCAGAATAGGACTAGGTTATGCTGCATGACAAATAACCTTAAAAATCTCTATAACTTATTTCTGGCTCACGCTGCATTGAAGGTTAACTGTGGTTTTGTTCCACAAACCATCAGAAACTCAAGCTGACACTGGCTCTACTATCTTATGACACTTCAGTCTTAGCACATCCTCACGGGCACCATACAAAGGCTCAGTATGAACTCAACTAAATCCTATTCACAGCCCAGTGGCCAGAATTGGTCACATGATCCCAACCAAGACGCAAGGAAGTAGGAAGGAGAGGAGTTCCAGATGTGGTGATTCTACAACATCCAGGGTTGTTTGGATTTGTGGAGATTGTGTCAGTGTTACCACTAGTTGATTAACTAATTAATTTTTGAGAGAGAGAGAGAGAAAGAGAGTGAGTGGCAAGGGGAGGAGCAGAGAGAGAGAGAGAGAATCCCAAGCAGGCTCTATGCCTCACATGTGGGGCTCAATCCCATGACTCTGACCTCATGGCCCGAGCCCAAATCAAGAGTCAGAAGTCCAACCCACTGAGCTGCCCAGGCTCCCTGGCACTACCATCAATTTAGACACATGATTAATAGAATTTTTATTTAAAAAGCATGATAGAAAGGGAGTTGCTATGTCAGCTCATGCAGAGTTGAGCTTTGATATAAGAATTCTTGTAAGTTGATCTATTTTAGTAAGTACCAGAATCATTAGAGAAATCAATGAAACACAAATTCCTGGTCCCCTCTATCCCTAGAGATTTTTAATCCAGTTAATCGGAGGCACAGCCCAGGAATTTGGATTTTAACAAACACCTCTGAGAGTTTTCGTGCTGGTGGTCTTCACGGTTTGATAAAACATAAGATTATTGGTTTCTGCCTTATTGACGGTGGTACATCAGGATTTTAGCATGTGTGAGAGCATGTGTGTATATGATATTTTCTTTTGAGGAGCAGAGTGGTAAGAAGCAGATGGCTGTTACTTCTATCTCATTGATTTTCACAAGCTAAAGCCTTGGTAGAAAGGGACCTGAAAACTTCAGATGTATGTGGAGAAAAACAGCTGAAAATGCCAGGGAGTAAGTAGAAAGTTCATGGAGAGAAGCTGTGGATGATAAAGGACCCAGAGTGTTTGCAGAAGGAGAGTAGAAATGAGGAGAATGAGCATCCCTAGCAGACCGATCATGTTCCTGGGTACTGGGATTAGTTTATCTGGGTCAACATATGGTCCGGTGGGAAGAGAAGGTGCTGAAAGGCGCCTAAAATATGGCCAAGGAGTGTTATGATGGTTTTTATTTAGAACCACTTAATGGAAAAACAAAGACAATGCTAAGAAGGGGCCATATAGAGCTCAGTTCCCTGTCATATTTTGAAAATGTGGTCATTTACTAATGAAATAATCAAAGACGTGCACAAATATCATGTACAAGGTTTTTGTAACTTTTTTTTATAGTGATGGAAAAATTGGAAATCACCTAACCAGTTGCCAGTTGGAAATTGGTGAAGTACATGCAGCTTTACCTGTGTGATTGGCATGATGTGTAACCACCAAACGTGCTCTGAGAGCATCCAAGAAAGAGCAGTGTATTAGTGGGTTTATAAAAATATCCTTCCAAGGCTCACTGGAATGAATAAAACAAGATACACCAAGGAAAGCATCATCCAACAAAGAATCTAGGGGATTTTCTCAACCTCCTATTACAGACCTCCAGAAATACAAAACAATTAAGCCTAACTTGATATAAAATTCTGGGAATCAACTGACAACTCCCTTTTTGGAGTGAAATGCACAAAGTGGTGAGAAGAGGCAGAATTTCTGAAAATCCCACTAAAAATAATTCTCACTTTGGAAGGACAGGAAATAGGGGCTTGAGTTGGCAAGAGTCAAGATCTGGAATGTTCCACTTGGGGCCCTTTTTCCTCCTCAGAAAGCCAAACATCAGTCGAAGGCCACAGTGGTGGGAGAGAGTCCAGAAATAAGCTTTTAGCAGCAAATGTCTCTGAGGGGCAGGCAGCCCGGGACAGAGGGAGTTGGGTGGAAGAACATGCCGGCAGCCAGCCACACAAGACATGACTTTCACACCACCTGGCAGGACCTTGCCTCCAGCTTTGATCAGCAGAAGAAGGGAGACAGACCCAAATCCCCAGACCCACCACCATCCATGGAACAAGGTAGACGCTCTGTTCCTTGCACCCAGCCTCTACTCAAAGGTTTCAATATAAGAAAAAAATAAAATGAATGTGGAAATTGTTCCCAGCTTTGATGGCTCGTGGAAGCACTGCCCTCCCTGCTCTCCTCAGGCAGCTTTGGGGCCCCTACATACAAATGATGTAGCTCCAAGAACCAGCCAAATCATGTTTCTCAGGGAAGAAGCAAGCCATGCTCAGGGAAGCAGGGAGATAAGCAAAAGACCATGTGGGGATTGTTTTGGGAGCGAGGCACAGGCCTGTGAACAACTGTGATGACGTCAAAATGACTAAGTGAGAAAGAACCCATCTTGGGGTCCGTGTGATAATTCTGCCCACCCCCACACCCTGTAAAAGAAAAAAAGAAAAAAAAAAGGAAGAGTGAAGCTCAGAACACATCAGAAAAAAGACGAGCTGTTGTTGGAAGAAAACTCCTTCTATTCCTACCTGAATTCAACAACCAGAACCACAACACATGATTTAAAATAACAGAGTGAAGAGGTCTGCAGACCCCCCAGAGACCCAGGCTTACAATGTATGCAGGAGTCGGAAGACCCCTTGCTACCTCCCTTCAGAAAAGGACTGCAGACATTTTGTGAAGCTGGGGTTATTGTTTAAAACCACTAGATGGGAGGGGCGCTTGGGTGGCTCAGTCGGTTAAGTGGCTGACTCTTGATTTCAGCTCAGATCATGATCACAGGGTCATGGAGTTGAGCCCCATGTTGGGCTCCTTGTTTAGCTCCCCTCTGCCCCTCCCCTGGCTCATGCTGTCTCTCTAAAACAAATAAATAAACTTTTTAAAATTTTATTTAATGATAGATGGGAAAAGGTGTAGGCATGTTGGATAGCCAGAGGGGAGTATTGAAGTGAACACCCTTGACACACACTCTCCTTCCATCTTTCCTTACAGAATTCCACGCGGTTTAGGTGTGCACCCCTCTTTACATAGTCATGCCCTTCAGAACACGCTGACCCCACCCCTGGGCTCTGTATCTGACCAGGCCTAGTTCATGAGCGATTAGGATTGCCCGGTGACTGTCATTGGTCAGGGAGATCATATGACACAAGTTGATGACGTTGGACCTAAAGAACACATTGACATTCCCCGGGAGAAGGACGTAAGAAGGTACTATGCAGCGCTGATTGATAGAGGAAGCCATCTTGTGATGCCCAGAACAGGCTTGCAGATGAGGTCCCCAAAGACAGCCGAGGAGAGACGGAAAGCACCTGGTGTCCTCCTGACGCTCTTGAGCCTGTCCGGCCCCTGGGGCTTCTGCTGTTTAGTTGCTTATGCCAACTGACGTCACAGTTTCCCAACCCAAATATCCACCCCCCCGCCCTTTCTTTTCTAGACGCTGTTGGCATTTCTTTCACATTTAGTGGTTATTCCTTTTGTAATTAGGAAAAAAAAAAGATGTTTATATTTTGACAAGTTAATACAGAAGGATGCTTAAAGACATTACAACTATTTAAAATGTATTATTAAATTAAAAAGCAGGTTACAAAGTTTTTGAAAGACATGATAACAATTTTATTTTAAAAGGTATACATAATGCCCTGATGCACAGGAAAAAAAAAAAAAAAACACACAGAAGGAAGTCCTGCCAAAATAATAGAAGGACCATGTGTGCTCTCTCTCTTTTTTCTTTTGGTCAGGCTTTTCCTCCCCTCTATGATGAACATATAATGACTTACATAGAGATTGAAAAGATAAAAATGTAAATAAAAATTAAGTTACTTTGATTTGGCCAATAAATACTTCCATTTTTTCCCCCTGCCACATTTGAGTTTGTAGTATTTTGCAACTATTAAAATGAAAGGAATAAATAAAATGAAAGGCAGCACCGCCTCTTCCCGCCAACCCCCGAGTTACACACAGCAGACGCCGCCATCTTGTTGGATTTGGGCAGAGCTGGCCTCCCCACAACCCCATGACTCTTCCCACTGGAACCCTGACAGCATTTCCTCTCTGTTCTCACAGGGGTGAACTCAACATTGACCGTTTGAAGATCTTGGCTGATACTGGTTTGCCCCTGAGGGGTTTAACAGGTACATAACATCAGGTACATAACAACTCCAGTGCCTGGTCATATTATACTTTGTTACATGTTACATGTTATACTTTAAGGATCAGCAATCCAAAGAGAAGATGGCTTTCTATGTCCGGCAAGTAAATGCTCAATTCACAATTGCAATGAGAGCTCTGTCTTCAGCATCTTCTTCCATCCATCTTCATTATTCCTCTTCATTGTTTTTCTTATTCTTATCATATACTATACAGCAAGTTCTTTGTATACATTAAATGGTTTAATTCTCATAAAACTTGTAACAGGTTGGCATTATTAAAACTATTTTATGGATAAGTCTTGAGGCAGAATACCTCAACTTTGGTACAATTGGCACTTAGGGTGTGATAATTCTTTTTTTATTTTTTTTTTAATTTTTAAATTTTATTTATTTATTTTTTAAGATTTTTATTTATTTATTTGACAGACAGATCACAAGTAGGCAGAGAGGCAGGCAGAGAGAGAGGAGAGGAAGCAGGCTCTCCCCTGAGCAGAGAGCCCGATGCAGGGCTCGATCCCAGGACCTTGGGATCATGACCTGAGCTGAAGGCAGAGGCTTTAACCCACTGAGCCACCCAGGTGCCCCGATAATTCTTTTTTTTAGGAGGCGGTCCTGTTTGCAGCATCCCTGGCCTCAACCCAACTGATGCCAGTAACACCCTAGTCTCCTCCCACCAAGCTGAGACAACCAAAAATGCCTCTAGACATTGCCAAATATTTTTGGCTTTGGCCAGTGGGCAGCTCCCACAGGTGACTGGAGGGAAGGAGAATGACGTCAGGGAATTTATTTCCTAACTCCTCTGATGGGCTGTATCCTTCGAACACAGGTCACAGTTCTCCTCCTGGAAATGTCACTACCTAACTTTCTCTTTCTTGTTTCCACATGATCTCCTAAGTAGTTCTCCTGAACCCTACCTGTAACTTTACAAATGGTCCCTTAATTAAAATTTCCTCAAATTATCCTCATTTGTACTCTCTGTTTCCCATCTGCTACAAGGCGGCAATTTTAAAAGAAAAATGGTAACACTACCTGAATATATTCACGCTGTAAAATATTTGAACCATCCCCATAAACCAAACACATCTACCTTAACCTTCAATCTCCCAATTGTAGTCCCTGCCTCGGAGTTAACCATTTGCTACATGTGCGTTTACATAAATAAAACCATACGGTGCGTATCGTTCCATATCTTGCTTTTCAAATTTCTGTTTTGAGGATTTTTCCACTTCAGAACAATATAAAACCTGACACGTTTTGAAAACTTGCTGCTCAGTAATGTGAAGACGCAGCTGTTTATTTAACCACTACCCTGTTGACTGACATTAAGGGTATTTCCAATTTTCCACTATTATAAACAACACAACTCTGAAAATCCTTTCACATTCTTTCCAGTGTACTATGTGGGGAATTATTTTTCTAAGACAGATGCTGAGAAATAAAATGCTGGGCTGAAGGTTAAGTGCATTTTTTTGTTTCATTTTGTTTGTATATCAAAGTGCCTCCCCTAAAGGCCAGACCTTTCCTGTGTGTAGATTCGCATGTCTGTATGACAGAATGCCCTAGAAGACTAGACTCTAAGGCAGTATTTTTTAAAACAGGGACTTTTATTTAAAAGTTGCAAGACTTCTGTCTTTAGGACTTGACATATATTTTTTTAAAGATCTTATTTATTTATTTGTCAGAAAGAGAGAGCGCCAGCAGAGGGAACATCAGGCAGAGGGAGAGGCAGGCTTCCCACTGAGCAAGGAGCCTGATGTGGGATTCGATCCCAGGACCCTGGGATCATGATCTGAGCCGAAGGCAGATGCCCAACCGACTGAGCCACCCAGGCTTCCCGATAAATTTTTTTTTAAGATTTTACTTATTTATTTGAGAAAGAGAGTGAATGAGAGAGAGAGCATGGGGGAGGGGTAAGGTCTGAGGGAGAAGCAGACTCCCCACTGAGCAGGGAACCCAATGAGGGACATGATCCTGGGACTCTAGAACCATGACTTAAGCTGAAGGCAGACGCTTAACTGACTGAGCCACCCAGGCACCCAGGACTTGATATTCTAATTTTTGGGTTCTCTGCATCATTATAAAGTGGGTGTGAATCTCAGGCCACAACTCAGATGTGCAAGACTTGTCACCATATTCACAACCACAGCATTTCTGTATCAAGTCCCTGCTCTGCCTGGCTCCTGAAACGAAGTCTCAGAGGATCTCTGTCCATTCCATGTGTTACCTCAGTAGTGTGGGGTCCCCTCTCAGTTCCCAGAATAGGTTGTTTGGTTGTGGTGGGAGCCTGAGGGCCCTAGGGGGAATGGCTTGAGGGCAGGTTGTGTACTATCTCGCTGTCTTTAGTCTCGGCCCTTGCTGGGGTGCTCCTTCCCATCTGACCCTTGTGTCTCTACCCCATGGCCTTGCCAGGCCTGGCTCTTTTTCAGCTACCCCTGACCTCTTCAGGGCAGAGAAAATAAGTAGCCATGCTTCCTCGCCATGTCGGACCCCCGGGAGCTTTCTCATAATCAAAGAAGAACAGGAGCTCTCCTTTCAGATTCCCCAAGCAAATCGATAGTTTCTGGAAACTCTCACCTCCACTTGGTCCTGGGCTAGGTATGGGGATAGGGAGGGTGACCCACATGTAGGGTGAATCTATGACTGAGCTGGTTTGCCTCGATAGTCCTGGTTTGTGTCTGTGATCCCAGCATAATTCAATAGTTCCCCGTTATCTGTGACTTTGCTTTCCCTGGTTTCAGTTACTCACGGTGCACTGTGGCCCAGAAGAACGTGATCCTTCTCCTGACCCATCATCAGAGAGTCAATGGCGGCCCAACACTATGTCACATCTTGTCATCAAAAGAAGAAGAAAGGTAAATACAGTACAATAAGATTTTTTGAGAGAGAGGCAGGCACGCACAGAGACCTCATTCACTTAACTTTTATTATACTGTGTTGTTATAATTGTTCTATTTTATTATTAGCTATTGTTGATCTCTTATTGCAACTACTTTCTAAATTAAACTTCATCGTAGGTATGTATGTACAGTAGGAATAAGCATAGTATACGTAAGTTTTGGTGCTATCTGTAGTCTCAGCTGTCAGCTGAGGGTCTTGCAATGTGTCCCCGTGCATAGGGGGAGCTAGTGGATTAATAGCACTCCCTTTCACGTTCAAAAGTGAACCAGTTGGGATGCTAAACTCTATGCTCTCCCTACCCACACAGAATCTCATTTACCTGTTTCCTTTCTAACTCTCCTCTCTTCCAACCAACCGAAGCTGTATCTCATTTTGGTTTACAAGACCTGACTTTTGCCATCACCTCATATTCTTTCCAGTCTGGTGGTTATGGCCTAAAATTAATGCTGCAACTCCTTTAAGGCCAGGCTTTTGACACTGAAAAATCCAGATGCTTGAACCTCCAAAAAGCATTTGCTCTGCTTCTCTGATGTAACAACTCTTCCCTGGGATGTACAATGGTTGCCTCACGGTTTCCTTTGACTGGTAAAGGGTCAAAGAGTAAAAAATAAAGTAGCAATAATGAAAAAAACCATTGTATAGGGTTCCAAAAATTTACCCTACCACAAACTCCCTCCCTTCTGTAATTCCCCCTGAACTTACAAAGAAAGTTGGCCTCTTTTAGAGGTGTTCTCTGCTCCCACACTCCCTAGGAAGTGGGAACTGGATCCAAGTTGGATGCTTGGGGAGGTCAGTTCCACTGTAGGCACCTGGGTGAAGCACTGGACTGGGACCCAGGCCCAAAAGTTAGACACAACCCTAGAGAGAGAGAGACTTTGAATTAACTGGAATGAAGTTTCTGCTACCCAGGGGAAGGGGTATACAAAATGGAAAGTAAATAGACTTACAGAAAAATAAAGCAAGTTAGGGGCGCCTGGGTGGCTCAGTGGGTTAAGCCTCTGCCTTCGGCTCATGTCGTGATCTCAGGGTCCTGGGATTGAGCCCCACATCAGGCTCTCTGCTCAGCAAGGAACCTGCTTCCTCTCTCTCTCTCTCTCTCTCTGCCTGCCTCTCTGCCTGCTTGTGATCTCTCTCTGTCAAATAAATAAATAAAATCTTAAAAAAAAGAAAAAGAAAAAGAGAGCAAGATACATTTTCTGTCTCTCTGAGTTGTGGCCTAAGACGTACCCCAGCTGCATGTAGGGATTCATACGGGCTTTGTAATATTCATAATATTTATGAATATTGCATAATATTTATTACATAATATTTTATTTTGCAATATTTTATTTTATTTTTCATTTTAAAAAATTTTATTTTTGTATTTATTTTAGGCATTTATGTAAAAATAAATTGTATTTATTTTTTGTATTTTATTTTATTTTGTAATATTTATTACATAATATTTGTTCATATGCACTTTGTAATAGTCATAATAATACAATAGTAAAATTTATTGACTATTTACTCTGTAACATGCTTTGTTCTAAGAACTTCACATGTTACTACGCCACAGATATTATTTGTCCCATTTTATGGAAGAGAATAGAGTCACAGAGAGATTAAACTATTGCCCAAGGTCATAGTATACATTGGCCCTACAGACTGATGACAAACCATAGAATGGAATCTGGGGCAGGTCACTCCGGGACCTGAGAAAACTGCTGTGTAGAGCTGAGGCAAGCTTCTCAGAAATCGCTGTGGTTCTAGAAGTATCAGTGGGCCAAGATGAGACTGCATTTGAGGGAAAAAAAAAAAAAAAAAGCATCTGAGTTTATGCAGGACAGCCAGCAAAGGAAGAAATGTAAGGGTAAGAAAAAGAGAATTCAGGGTGCCTGGGTGGCTCAGTCAGTTAAGCGGCTGCCTTTGGCTCAGACCATGATCCTGGGGTGCTGGGATTGAGTCCCGCATCGGGCTCCCTGCTCTGCAAGGAGCCTGCTTCTCCCTCTCCCTCTGCCCGCTGCTCCCCTTGCTCGTGATTTCCCATTCTCTGTCAAAAAAAAAAAAAAAAAGGAGAAAAAAGAAAAAAGAAAAATATTCTTTAAAAAATGGAGGATTTAAAATTCTCGAAAGACCTTTTCCTGCTTTGTAGTTTGGACTAGCTTTGTAGCTTGTGGTTCCTGGCTCCACATCATGGCATGGGGGGCCCCAGCTCTGACCACCCAGGGAGAGAGCCCACTGCTTCAGGCCCTGAGGGTCCTTGAAGCCTCCGCAGACCAGCCCCCGCTTTGGAGGAGGATCCCACTTTCCAGTGCCGGAGGGAAAAAGCCTCTCCAATCCTAAAAAGGATACCATTTCTGTTCTGTTTTGCCTCTGAGACAACCTTTGAAAGTTTCTGGAAGAGCAAATTCCTGCTTCTCCTGAATCTGTCCGTGGGACATGGAGTATTGAACCGTGGACTGTTAGACAGAAGCTCAGAGGGGTGTGGGACTTGGGCAAGCTGGAAGGGACCCTGAAAATAGCAAGAGGCTAGGCTCAGCCTACCCCCCTTCCCTGGCTGATGCCCAGAGGAGAGTGAGGAGGGGAAGAAGGCTTGGCGGGGCAGGCGGGGTCAGCGGTGGACCAGCATCCTTCGCTCTCTTAAAGGAAAGGCAACTGCTCAGCTCCACCTGGCAAAGGGGCTAGCAGTGACCCCCAGGTAAGCACTGGAAAGTGGGATCCTCCTCCAAAGCGGGGACTGGTCAGCGGAGGCTTCAGGACCCTCAGGGCCTGCAGCAGTGGGCTCTCTCCCTGGGTGGTCAGGTGCGGGGCCCTGTGGCCGGTGGGAGCTGCAGGGTGGCCGAACACTTCCTTATTTCCCTGTGTGTCTCCGAGCAGGGAGCATGCACCCAAGAGGGTGCTGTCCCAGTGCCTGGGACTCCCAGAGGAGGGAGCCGAGTTCAGGTTTCTCTTCCTTTGATGTTGCGAGTCTTCTCTGACCCCCATTCCCAGAGGTGAAATGCTGTCCTGGGGCGGGATGGAGGGCGGTAGACCCGAATTGTTGAGAAATCATGATGTGAATTAGCTAAGATCTCACTTTTGCCACCCTGGAGGATGAGGAGCTATCTCAGACAAAAATTAGTGTTGTAAAAAATAAATGTACATGTCTTGTGCACCTGAGTTTAAGATCTGCATAATTGGTACCCACTCTGTTCATTTTAGGACGTTTGCTGGAATAGGCCCTTTCTTACTACAACAGGGGTACCTGTTACTGTCCAAGAATGTGGGGCGTCACCATTAACTGGAAGGCACATGAGAAGTGTTGTAGCTTCGGAATGTGCGTTGCACATCCAGGTGAGTGGTGCTTTTCTTGATTTGGGGTGTGAACGGTGGGAGAGTCTTGGCTTTACACAAATGAAGACAATGATAATTCCTAAGGAAAAAGGCATTTATTAAAGTTTTGGTTGTTGGGGCACATGGGTGGCTCATTTGTTAAGTGTCTGCCTTTGGCTCAGGTCATGATCCTAGGTTTCTGGGATCGAGTCCCGCATTAGGTTCCCTGCTAAGCAGGAGGCCTGCTTCTTCCTCTCACCCTGCTTGTGTTCCTTCTCTCCGTGTGTCTTCTCTCTTTCAAATAAATAAATAAAATCTTTAAAAAAGAGAGAGAGAGAGAGACTGCATTCACATAACTTTTATGACAGTATATTGTTATAATTGTTCTATTTTTATTGTTAAGCTCTTACGGCGCCTAATTTATAAATTAAACCTTATCATAGGTATGTATGTGTAGAAAAAACCCAGAGTCTACACAGGGTTTGGTACTCTCTGCAATTTCAGGCCCTGCCGCATGTTTTGGAACGTCTCCCCCATGGATAATGGGAGACTATGGTAAAATCTGATCCGGTTTAATGTTTACCGAGCTGGCTAACAGAATATTCCAGCCCGTCCTCTTTTGGAGGCTGTGTCTCCGGGTGAAAATGTGTCTCTCTGGGTGCCTAAACCTGCCGAACAGAAACTTGAGTAAAGGAGGCGAATGGTTTTGGTCATGTCGGTAGGTAGGATCTTGAGAAGTCACCTTCACCACCTCGACCACCCTCGGCGTCCTGGCCAGGTGCATCCCGGCTGGGGAGAAGCAGGAGCACTTGTGAGGCCATATGCTGCCTCTCGGCAAGGTGTTTCTCCAACTGGCACAGGAACTGGCTGCCAAGAGGCCATTCCCGCTCTACCGAGCCTCCTGCTTCTGGTGTTCCCGTACAGAACAGGATCAGGGAATCTCATGGGCATTTGCCCATGGCTTACTTTTTCCCTATAACATGAGTTCCTTGCTCAGAAGTTGTAGTGTCATGTGAGGCCATGACGACTCTCAACCATCCAGCAAGTCTAAAGAGAGAGTCCTGGCAGCTACATGACAACAGCCAGGGAAACCAAATCCAAATCCAGAATAAGCGCCGGTTGCAAAGAGAACAACCAAGCTCTCTCCCCTCCATGGAAAAGGTCCAGTGTCATCAGCCTGCCACCTGGTAGCCGGCTCCTCCCTCAGGATGCCTCACTGCGCTCAGTGGCACCGCTGGGAGCTCAGTTCAACAGGCCAAATTCTTGGAGTCCTCCGTCGCTTTGCCGTTCCTTCACACTCAATATCCAACCCATAAGCAGGTCCTACGGTTTCTCCTTTTCATTTATTTAATCTTTTAAAAGATTTATTTATTTATTTTAGAGAAAGGACGAGAGTGGTGGGGGGCAGGTAGGAGGTGGAAGGGAAGGGAAAGGAGGAGAATCCTCAGGCAGACTCCTTATGGGGCAGGGAGCCTGACATGGGGGTCCATCCCACGACCCATGAGTCTGTGCCCTGAGCCAAAACTAAGAGTCAGAAGCTCAACTGACTGAGCCACCCAGGTGCCCCCGTTTCTCCTTTTTAAATGGACCCCAAATCTGATCTTCTTTTTTTTTAACTGCCTCCACCCTTATCACCAAAATCCAAGCCACTGTCATCTGACCTGGTCCACTGCAGTGTCCTCCCAGCTGGTCAGCCTGCTTCCACTTTGTCTTGGCTACAAACCATTCTCTACACAGCAGGGATTTAAAAATGTTTTTGAAGGGTGATAAAATGCACATAACATAAACAGGCACTGTCTTAACCATCTCTAGGTGTGCCTTTCAGCCGTGTTAAGTACGTTCACATCTTTGTGCAACCAAGCACCACACTTAGATCTTGCAGAGCTGAAAGTTTATACCCATCAACAGCAGCCCCTTTCTCCCTCCCCCAACTCTCTGGCAACCACCCTTCTGCTTTCTCTCTCTGTGAGTCTGATGACTCTGTGTACCTCATGTAAGTGGAATCACATGGCATTTGTTCTTTCTTGACTGGCTTATTTCACTTAGTCTAATGTTGCCAAAGTTCATCCATGTCGTGGCATGTGACAGAATTTCCTTCCTTTTTAGGGCCGAAAAATACTCCATTGTAGATATACGCCACATTTTGTTTAGCCACAGTGATTTTTCTTTGTTTGTTTATTTAGACTCAGACTTCCGGATTATTTAGACTCAGACTGAGACTTCCGGCTGAGTGGAGAGCTCCATGCGGGCATGGATCCCAGGACCCTGGGATCAAGATCCCCGCTGAAGTCAGATGCCCAACCGGCAGAGCCACCCAGGTGCCCCTAGGCAGAGTTATTTTGAAAAACATACATTAAACACATATATGTAGAACATACATCTATTTGTTCAGTTTGTTCAACAAATAAGTGGCATGGGAAGTAGACAAAGCCAATTTTAAAGGGTGGATGTTGTTTGCATACTGATTTGAATAAAACAACTGTGAAAGATATTTATGAGACAATGGGGATATTTGAACAGGAAACAGAATTTTACAAGGGAAGATTTTTTTTTAAAGATTTTATTTATTTATTTGACAGAGAGAGAGATCACAAGTAGGCACAGAGGCAGGCAGAGAGAGAGGAAGGGAAGCAGGCTCCCTGCTGAGCAGAAAGCCCAATGCGGGGCTTGATCCCAGGACCCTGAGATCATGACCTAAGCCAAAGGCAGAGGCTTAATCCACTGAGCCACCCAGGCACCCCAACTAAGGAAGAATTTTTAAAAATTATTATTTTGTGTGTGTGATAAGGGTATTGTGGCTACCTTTTAAAAAACATATCTTCTAGAGATATTAATAAAGTATCAGTAAGTAAGATGTTTTACTATAGAATGTAAATACTACAGAAAAAAATGTGTGTGTGTAGTAGAAAAATAGGTAGAATGAGATAGGCAAATTGTTAATCATTGTTGAAGTTAAATGATAAATAAAGGGAGGCTTATTGTATTTTTCTACTTCTGTATATATTTGAAAATGCCCATTAAAATGTTCTTAAAGTCACCTACTATTATTGTATTGCTGTCTAGTTATGTATTAACAAACCTAAAGAGGGAAATTGACACCAATACAATAATAGTAGGAGACTTTAATACCCCACTCACACCAATGGATAGATCATCCAGACAGAAAATCTAATAAGAAAACTGGTTTTAAAAGACATGTTAGACTAGATGGACCTAACAGGTATTTACAGAACATTCAATCTAAAAGTACTGGAATACATATTCCCAAGTGCATACAAAACATTCCTCAAGATAGATTGTACTTAGGCCAGAAAGCAAATCTTAATACATTTAAGAAAATTGAAATCAAATCAAGCATCTTCTTTGAACACAATCATATGAAACTAGAAATTAATTATAAGAAAAAAACTGAAAATTTCAGAAATCTGTGGAGATTAAACAACATGTTATTGAGCAACCAATGAGTCAAAAAAGACGAAATCAAGAGAAATCAAAAAATACCTTGAGACAAATGAAAATAGAAACACAACATATCAAACGTATGGGACACACAAAAAAAGCTGAGAAGTTCACAGTGATAAATGCCTACGTCAATACACGAGAAAAATCTCAAAGAAACAAAACTTTACCCCTCAAAAGACTAGGAAAAGAAGAACAAATGAAGCCCCAAGTTAGTAGAAGGAAGGAAATAACAAAAAGCAGAGTGGTAATAAATGAGAAAAAACTACGAAGAAAATAGAAAAGATCAGTGAAGTTAAGAGCAGCTGGTTATTTGGGAAAAGATAAAATTGACAAAGCTTTAGTTAGCCTCACCAAGAAAAAAGAGAACACAAAATCTGGAATCAGGGGCGCCTGGGTGGCTCAGTGGGTTAAAGCCTCTGCCTTCGGCTCAGGTCATGATCCCAGGGTCCTGGGATCGACCCCTGCGTCGGGCTCTCTGCTCAGCCGGGAGCCTGCTTCCCTTCCTCTTTCTGCCTGCCTCTCTGTCTACTTGTAATCTCTCTCTGTCAAATAAATAAATAAAATCTTTAAAATAATCTGGAATCAAAGACTGGACATTTCTGCTGTTATCACAGAAATACAAAGGATCATAAGACATTATTATGAATAATTATATGCCAATAAATTTAACAATCTGGAAGAAAATGGATAAACTTCTAGAAACATACAAGCTACCAAGACTGACTCATGAAGAAATAGAAAGTCTGAACAGACTGATTACTAGTAAGGAGATTGAATCAGTAACCTCCAAACAAACAAAAGTCCAGGACCAGACAACTTCACTGTGAATTTTACAAAACATTCAAAGATTTAATACCAATCCTTTTCAAACTATTCCTCCCACCACCACCACCCCAAAATAATGGAAGAGGAAGGAACCTTTCCAAACTTACTTCATGTGGTCAACTAAGGCATCCACAGAAGGATGCCATAAGAAAAGAAAATTAAAGGCCAATATCCCTGATGAACATAGATGTAAAAATCCTCAATAAAATATTAGCAGACCAAATTCAACAATGCATTAAGAAGACCATTAACCATGATCAATGGGATTTATTCCAGTGATGCAAGATGGTTCAACATCCACAAATCAGTCGATCACCCCATTAACAAAACGAAGAATAAAAAAAATCACATGATCATCTCAATAGATGCAGAAAAAAATTTGACAAAATTCCATTTATGATGAAAACTTCCAACAAAGTGAGTGTAGTGGGAAATTACCTCAATATAATAAAGGCCATATATAACAAGGCTATCATAGTTCATATCCTAGTTCAAACATGGATGCCCATTCTCAACACTTTTATTCAACATAGCTTTGGAAGTCCTAGCCATAGCAATTAGGTAAGAAAATGAAATAAAAGCTATTCAAATTAGAAAGGAGGAAGTAAAACTTGCACTATTTGCAGATGAAATATTATATCACCCTAAAGATTCCACCAAAAAACTGTTAGAATAAAGAAATTCGGTATATTTGCAGGATACAAAATCAATATAAAAAATCAGATGCACTTCTATACACGAATAACAAACTATCAAAATGATAAATTAAAATAATCACATTTACAATTGCATCAAAAAATACAATACCTAGAATTTTTAATTTAACCAAGGAGGTGAAAGACCTATACAGTGAAAACTATAAAACATTGATGAAAGAAATGGAAGAAGACACAAATACATGGAAAGATATTCATGCTCACAGACTGGAAGACTTAATATTGTTAAAATGTCCACACTACAGATTCCATGCAATCCCTATCAAAATTCCAATGTCATTTTTCACAGAAAAGGGATAAACAATCTTAAAATTTGTATGAAACTGCAAAAGACTCTTGACTAGTCCAAGTAATCTTGAGAAAAAAGAACAAAGCTGGAGGCATTGGTCTCCTTAATTTCAAACTATACTGCAAAGCTATAGTATTCAAAACAGTATGGTATCAGCATTAAAACCAATGCATAGATCAGTGGAGAAGAACAGAGAGCCCAGAAATAAATCAGGCACATATGGTCAATTAATTTATGACAAAGGAGCCAAGAATATACAAGGGAAAATGATGGTCTTTTCAATAAATAGTGTTGGGAAAACTGGACGGTCACGTGCAAAAGAATGACACTGGACGGCTATTTTATACCATACACAAAAACTAACTCAAATGGATTAAAGACTTGAATGCAAGGCCTGAAACCATAAAACTCCTGGAAGAAATTATAGGCAGCAAGTTCTTTGACATTGGGCTTGGCAATGATTTTTTGGACCTGACATCAAAAGCAAAGGCAACAAAAGCAAAAATAAATGTGCAGGACTACATCATATAAAAAGCTTCTGCACAGCAAAGGAAATCATCAAAAAAGTGAAAAGGCACCCTACCAAGTGGGAGAAAATATTTGCAATTCATATATCTGATAAGCGGTTAACACCCAAAATATATAAAGGGTTTACACAACCCCATAGCAAAACAAAAACAATCCATTTAAAAAACAGGCAGAGAATCTGAATAGACGTTTTTCCGAAGATGATACATATATGACCAACAAGTACATGAAAAGGAACTTGATACCAGTAATCATCAGGGAAATGCAAGTCTAAAACACAATGAGCGGCACCTAGGTGGCTCAGTTGGTAGAGCATGTGACTCTTAATTTGGGGGTTATGAATTCAAGCCTCATGTTGGTTGTAGAGATTGCTCAAAAACACAAGGAGATATCACTTCGTACCTGTTAGAATGGCTGTTATCAAGAAGAGAAGAAATAAATGTTGGTGAAAAGGTGGGGAAGATGGAACCCTCGTGCACTGTTGATGGGAATGTAAATTGGTGCAGCCATTGTGGAAGACAGTATAGCGCTTCCTTGAAAAATGAAAACTAGAACTACCGTATGATCGAGCAGCTCCACTTCTGAGTATTTATCCAAGGAAATAAAGACATCAACTCAAAAAGATTATTGCAACATTATTTACAATAGCCAAGACATAGAATCAATCTGTGTCCATTGAGGATAAACAGATCAAGAAAAGATTATTTATATATAATTATGAGATAAGAAAAAGTTATATATATGTAAACTATTCTATTGTGTGTGTGTATACACACAGAAATGCGTACACACACAAAGCAATATTTTTCAGCCATAAAAAAGACTGAACTCGGGGCACCTGGGTGGCTCAGTGGGTTAAAGCCTCTGCCTTCAGCTCAGGTCATGATCCCAGGGTCCTGGGATGGAGCCCCGCATCGGGCTCTTTGCTCAGCAGGGAGCCTGCTTCCTCCTCTCTCTCTGCCTGCCTCTCTGCCTACTTGTGATCTCTGTCAAATAAATAAAAATCTTAAAAAAAAAAAAAGACTGAACTCTTGCCATTTGTGACACATGGATGGACCATGAGAACGTTATGCTAAGCGAGATAAGTCAGACAAAGAAAGACAAATACTATATGATCTCACTTGTTTGTGGAGTCTACAAAAAAGAAAAAGGAAAAAAAAAAAAAACTGAACTGAAAGATACAGAGAACAGACTGGCAGTGACCTGAGGCGAGGGATGGAGTAGTGATCAACATGGGTGAAGGGGATCAAAAGGTATAAACTTCCAGCAATAAAATAAATAAGCCCTGGGGATGTAATGCGCAGTGTGAAGACCATAGTTAATGACATTGTATATTTGAACGTTGCTGAAGGAGTAGATCTTAAAAGTTCTCATCACAAGAAAAAAATTTGTAACAAAATGAGGTGATGGATTTTAACTAGACTTATTACGGTGATCATTTCACACTATATACAAATAATGAATCATTTTGTTGTGTGTTGAAAATAATATTGTTATATGTCAATTATATTTCAATAACAAAGTAATTGCAAAATTCTTAGCTCGTGCTAAAAAAAAGTATGTGCTAATTACATAAGCAGGTATAAAGAATTTAGTCATGAGAAATTCAAGGAATTCAGAAAGCAGCTATGGGAATTCAGATATTAAAGAGATTATTTTCAGCTCTAGTAGTCAAGGACACCTGGATGAGGCAATATTACTTGAGCTGGGGTCTGAGGCAAAGGTAGAATGTTAACAGGAAAGGGGATGTAGTGGGTTTATCTATTTACAAGCTAATCATAAATATACAAGATACTTTATCTCATAATATATAAGAAAAATACATGTACATGAGTCTTCGGGGGATCTTATTAAAATGCTGATTCTGATTCAGTAGGCAATTAATATGACATTTCTAACAAACTCCTGGGTGATGCTGATGCTGCTGGTTCAGGGAGCAAGGGATGAGGCATGTCAGTTGGATGGGACAGCATGAGCAAAGGCCCAGAGGTAGGAGAGCTAATACGAGCTACACTGGAGCCAGAAACAAGAACAGTCCAGTTGAACAGTTTCATCTGTATACGAGGAAGCTGTGGGAAATAAACCTACAATGGCAGATCAGTTCTGAGCCTTAGAATGTTCTGAGTATCAAGTTTCAAACTGTGGACTTTATACTAGTAATAGGGGAACACTGAAAACTTTTGAGTCGGGGAATAACATGATCAGAAGGGATGTTAGTAAAATTAATCTGGCTATGGTATGCAGGAGCCAAGGAGACCAGAGAGCTAATTGCAGCAATCCAAGTGAGAAGTATTAAGGGCTTAGGTTTGAGAAATGCCAGCAAGACTAGGGAGGAAAAAATTATTTTTAGGTAGTAAACGGATGCTCAAGAACTGTAAATCCAATAAATAAATGAACCCGTAATAAAGTAAAAAACTGACAAAGGAAGGCTGAACCAGCCATGGAGGGTGATGTATGACAGTAGTGTTGATATTTGGGAGAATATTAATGGCATTAATCATAGAACCCAGGAAGGTGCTCTTTTTCTGGGGAAAATATAATAGCAGTACCCACTGGATATTCAGATAGGCCATTTCTAGCTTTGAGTGCTTTTTTGCTCTGTCTCATTTAATCCTTACCCCAGTCCTGTGAGGAGATACCATTTATATGTCCTATTTTAAGAATAGAAAAGCAGAGGAACAGAGCTAGTAAGTAACTTGCTCAAGGTCACACAGCAAGGAAGGGGTGGAGCCAACACCAGAAGTAGCATTTTGGGTCCAGAATACAACTCTGAATTTTTGCCCTTCTCCTCATACCCATTAGATGTATTTGGGGATGTCTCCATCACCCATTTCTCTTGGGGGTCAAGAACCACAGGGCTTCTCCCAGACCTGGCCATAGCTAGCTGTCTAGGGGAGGAGACCTGACAGGATGGGCCATCCACGGGCTGGCCTAAAACCTAAAATATGGTGACCTGGTGGGAAAGGTGAATTGGCATGCTCTCCTTCCTCTCTTGGAAATTTAGAAAAGGGAAGCAGATTGATTTTGGAAGCTAAAATATGGGATGGCAATCTCTGGTCCCAGCCCTGCCAGAGACTCTCCTTGTGCCCCAGGGATCTGAGGCCTCTCCTTAAGTCTCTGTTTTCTGGGCATAATTTAATCTCTGTCCTTTGTACCCAAATGATCCTGACTTCAGCTCAGTAATTTATCTCCTTCTAAGAATTTACCCAGATCCATTGAAAAGCGAATAGAATACTCTAGCTTCCCTCTATCATCTTAAAAGTAGGTGAAAATAGGGGCACCTGGGTGGCTTAGTCAGAAAAGCATGAGACTCTAGATATCCAGGTTGTGAGTTCAAGCCCCACATTGGGGATAGAAATTACTACAAGAAGATAAATAAACCTTAAAAAAATAGGTAAAACTATGTCAGGGTAATGTGCATCTACAGCATTCAGAAGTGAAAGCCTCATAGTCAAACCTGAGCCTACACTAGCCAGAGGGGGTGTTTGGGAGAAAAATGTGTTTCTGGCAAAAATTGCAAATGGTCTTCAATCTACAGGATTCTTTCTCTTTTTTAAAAACGTATTTTTTTGATGAGGTACAATTGACATTATATTATATTAGTTTCAGGTGTACAAGGTAGAGAATTGACATTTGTATATATTGTGAAATGATCACTACAATAAGTCTAATTAAGGTCTACCATCGTATGTAATTACCAGGTTTTTTTCATGTGATGAAAACTTTTAAAATGTACTCTCTTAGCAACTTTCAGATTTGCAATGCAATATTATTAACTTTAGTAACCATATTGTACATTATATCCCCAGGACTTACTTATTTTATAGCTAGAAGTTTGTATGTTTTGTCCCCTTTCACCCATTTCTCTTTCAGACTCTTTCTCCTTCAAAAGAGCTGTAAAGCACCGTTCTTGCTGTTGTAACAGGAGAGAGGACAGAGACATGGACAAAATGTCTTCCAGTGAAGGGGAGATGTAGATAACTAGAAGTGAGACAGGCCTTTCTAGGCAATTGGCATTTTACAGAATATTCTGGAAAAGAGATCTCCTCAACTTTGTACCACTGAGAGTGGAGATAGGTAAGGGCACCTGGCTGGCTTAGTTGGAGGGGCATGTGACTCCTGATCATGGGGTTGGGTGTTTGAGCCCCATGTTGGAAGTAGAGATTACATAAATAAATAAATAAATAAATAAATAAACAAACAAACAAACTAACTAACTAAAAAAAAAAAAAAAAAAAAATGAGTGGAGATAGGTAAAGCCAAAGCAGAATGCTGGATGAAAGGGTGATCTGGTCTTAACATCAATCACCCCCAATGATTATCCAGGCTGATTCTACTGATCTGGGTAGACACCTTTCCATGTCACTGCTGTGCATGCTTCCTTCTTAAAATGGCCTGCCTGATGGAGCAGGCTGACGGTCCCAGAGGCTGGGACACTTCTTCAAGCAAGGGTGCATAAATATCTATACCCATTAGAACCCTTAAGAAATTATAGAAGATGGGGTGCCTGGGTGGCTCAGTGGGTTAAGCCTCTGCCTTCAGCTCAGGTCATGGACTCAGGGTCCTGGGATCGAGCCCCACAGCAGGGAGCCTGCTTCCCCCTCTCTCTCTGCCTGCCTCTCTGCCTGCTTGTGATCTCTGTCAGATAAATAAATAAAATCTTAAAAAAAAAAAAGAAATTATAGAAGAGCCTATGCAGAAGAGTATAAGGAAAGCTTCCAAGATTGGAGAAACACCAATGGAGACATTGAATTGAGGTAGACTGCTGTCAAAAAACAAAATTTATGAGTGCTCAGTACTTAAAATCTGAGCTTTGAGCAAATTGCCGAGAGAAAGATAAAAGCTGCCTGTAATTAGCTGTTACGACCTTGTACATACTGTTTATTCAGACTGGAAAATCCTTTGCCCCTGTGAACTTCTGGAAAACCTTGGCTTAATTTTCAAGCTTAATTCCAATGTCACTTCCTCTGAAAGACCTTTCCTGATCTTCCCAGACACCTGTGCTTCCTTCATTGTGCTCCCACTCCTTCCTTGTGCATGCTTTCAGTTTACCAATGAAGTTTTGGACCTCCCAGAATCAGACACTGTATAATATTTATCTTTGTGCCAGTTGGTGGGCACTTCAAGTACTTTGGCCAAATAAATGAAAACAACCTTATTGAAAGATGCCCCATTCCAGGGGACTTGTCTATATGAGACAAGAATCAAGAAGACACCACTCCAGGCCATCTGAGCATTGACAGCAAGGTCAATAAAGCTTTGATGACAAAAGAAAGACATGGGTTGAAAAGCCTGTTGCCTTGGGACCCCAGTAGCAAATAAGATGGAAAACATTTTTTGGGAGAAAAAGGCCCATGACTTCTTAACTAAACAAAGGGATTCAACCCTGTTGCAAAGACCAATGAGGGTAAGGGTTAGAGAAACACGGAGGTAAGAAAGCCGATAAATTAGACTCTTGAGAATTAGGTTTTGAGAAAGAAATGGACCAGAATTGGCTACATTTTTTTTTTTTAGGGAATTACGTGTTCAGACACACCAAGAACCTCACCTAGAAGGAGCCTGCTACTTTAAAACATCTTTTGACTGGCCAAAATTGCAAAGGCAATGAGCGATGGGTGTGATTGCTACAGCCTCTGAAGAGGACGTTCTCCCTGACGCCCAGTCCAGGTGATAACAAGGGACATGGACGTTCCTCCCATTTAGCAGACCCGGATCTAATCATGGAACCTCTTCCACTGCTAAGACAGGTGTTTTCACAAGGCTTGCCCACTAAATATCATCACTGCCATGAGTCATTAATTGATAGCTGTCTGTCATTCTTCACATTTCCAAATGGGAGCTTTCACTGTGGTTGACATATCCCTGTTCCACCATTTTATGTTGAATGTGTATATGGGAGAAAAGGAGGTGAGATAATTTGTAGCTTAGTTCATAGCTCTCCAGGCCACAAAGAGCCCCATCCAAAACTGAAAAAGAAAACTGTAAATCAGAACAAAGTTCTGGAGTATGAGCTGCATGTAGTGGCTTTCTGCTAACACCCTTGGGGAGATAGGTGGGTGTGTTCAATGGTGTAGGAAAAAGACTGCAAATGAGTATTTGGTGCCAAGAGTAGAATGTGGCGAATACTGATTCATTTCTCTTCTTTCTGGGCACAAATTGGACCACATTTGCTAGCCTGCCTGACAGTGAGCTATAACAATGTCATGACTTCTGGCCAATGTATTGTGGTGGTAGACTCATGAGGATCTGCTCCTCCATGCATTTTCCCTCTCGTTGTTTGGATATCAGTGCTCAAGATGACTGAAATAAAGCTCCTCCCCACCATTTACCTCCCAACAAGGACCATACATTTGAACTCCTAAGCAAATGAAAAATAACCTTATATTGTATCAAACCACTCAAATTTGGGGGTTTGTTATAGCAGCTAGCAACCCTTAGCTAATTCATAACTTTCTGCTTTTTATTACCTGAGTCATTGCTAGCCAGGACTGATCTCTTGCCTGAAGCATTCTTGGGGTTCTTTAAGTTATAATGAGAGAAAAGACTCTTGAAGAGCAGAAAAATTCTTCAACTGATGAGATGGGGTTTCAGAGAAATTTAATTAGACAATTAAGAGTTACTTGACTTCATCTTGTACCTGAGGCTGGTGAAATGGGACATAGGTGAATTAACTTGACTCATATCGTCAAGATTATGGTGCTCAGACAAAGTTTGTTTCTGTATGGATGATGTTCACACCATAAAAATGAAACATTTAGTTTTATTTTGCCATTTTTTCCATTATAAGTTATTTTAACATTAGAGGAGAGTACTGAACATAAGAAAATGTTCAAAACAAATTAAGTGGGAAAGGCTACTAATAAAATAGTATGCTCAACGTAATCCCAATTTTCTTTTTTAAGATTTTATTTATTTATTTGCGAGAGAGAGGGAGAGAGATCACAAGTAGGCAGAGAGGCTGGCAGAGAGAGGGGGAAAGCAGGCTCCCTGCCGAGCTGAGAGCCTGACATGGGACCCTGAGAGCATGACCTGAGCTGAAGGCAGAGGCTTAAACCACCGAGCCACCCAGGTGCCCCCATAATCCCAATTTTTAAAAGTAAGTCAAAAGACTACAAGTATATTTACAGACACATTGATCTAGAGAGATGACACCAAAATGTTGAGTGCTCATTTGTAGGTAGTAGTGTTAAGTGCAATTTTTGTATTTGTCTTTATTCTATTTGATAATTTTCTTTCTCTCTCTTTTTTTTTAAGATTTTATTTGTTTATTTGACAGTTGGCAGAGAGGCAGGCAGAGAGAGAGGAGGAAGCAAGCCCCCTGCTGAGCAGACAGCCCGATGCAGGGCTCGATCCTAGGACCCTGGGATCACGACCCGAGCCATAGGCAGAGGCCTTAACCCACTGAGCCACCCAGGCGCCCCTCTATTTGATAATTTTCAATTTGATATCTTCTCAGTGAACATTCATCATGTCCATTAACAACAAGAAAGGTAATAGAAGTTATTTTTAAGGAAAATACAAAGCAAAAAATATGGTCTTGGAATTGAAAAAATCCGGTCTCTTTAGCCACCATTATTGTGAGTTTTTTGTCAAGCTCATATCCCATCAGAGACGTAGGGATCCAACAGTCCATCAATAATGGTAAAACTACAAGCCACAGTCTCCTGTCTGTGATTGATTGGTCATAAGGATTTCATTTAGAACTTGAGAAACTAGATTTCCCTGAGAGTTTTATATTTTAAAGAACCATTAATTGCTTTCCAACAAACACGTCTCTACACTTCTGTTACATTTAGGAGACCTACTACTCTTTTCCTGGTCTTAAATGATGAACACTGACATATATGGCCATGTGAGTGTTACAGTGTTGTCAGCATCAGAGCCCTGCTTTCCTTCTGCTTATATTATCACATCCTGGTTTAAGAATGTGTTAGTGGGTCTTCCCTTCCTGAGATGAACAGAGTTCCACCAGCAGGTTAAAATCATTCACATTCCAAGGGAAAGGAAGATTGATCAAAACAAGAGTTTCTGGAACATTAAGTACTGTGCAGGGAAATGAGATTTCAACACCCCCTCCCTCTGCCTTGAGCCACTATTGCCACCTCCACTCTTTCTTTAATGTTCTTGTTTTAGAATCCATCCTGTAACATAAATCTTCCTTTATGGGAAAAGAATGAAGCTGTAGTCCTTGTACTAAGAAAGCCCTCAAGTTTGGAAAACTTCTCAGCTTTCTGTTTAGACCCTAAACATGATCTTAGAAAAAGGCATGGGATTAGATTAACATTTGCCTGCTGGACTTCATTGCTCTGTAAATTCTAAGAAATTAACTATGGAGAGATCCAGACAGCAAGTGATACAAACATGAGAAATATAAATGCATTTTGTGAGGAAGTGTGGCTTGTTGGAATGGGTGTAGACTTTGGAGCCTGACAGACACAGGGTCAAACCCCAGCTCTGTCATTTGGAAGTGGCATGACCTGAGGCTAACCTTTAGCTTCTCAGAACTTGTTCTTTTCCCGGGAAAATGAGGGTCACAGGATCTATCTTGATGGGTTGTTAGGAGAATTAAGTGACAAATATATGAAAAACGCCTTACTCAGTGCCTGAAACTCAGTAGATGCCCATTAGTGTTGGGTCTCTTTCCCACACTCCAGGAGTTGTTGTTAGATTAGGTTTGGGGAGAAGCTAAGACAAAATAAAACCAGATAGGAGGAACGTGTTGGGTGAAAACAAAGATAAGGCTGAAAAGCAAGGGATGAATTTATAAAATGTGAAAGAACACATCACATAAGGCACACAGGAGTGCTATTGAGAAGGCTGCCTGACAAAAAGGCAGATTAGACTTTCACCTGGCAGAGCTATCCCACTCTGAAAGTGACCTCTTCCACAGTGGCACACGGGCCAGGACTGGTCAGCTTAACAGAGCCACCATCTTTCATGCTGCAGCAAAGAGAGTTTTTCAAAATGGCGACTGTCAACATCACCATGGCCTCGTTAATGGGGGAAAAAAGGGAAAAAAAGAAAAGACTGTTTATGAATGTGGAATATTCATTTCCTGTTTACATTAATTAAGGCATTCCAATACTACTTGGGAATCAAGTTCCATGGATTGCATAGTTCACCCAATCAGATCGGTATTACGGTAGTTACATTTGCCAGCACTTATATGCGGATCCACCTCCAACTAACTGTTTTGGAATCAGCAGTTGATATAAAATTTGTTGATTCAAGGGGTTGGTAGGTCGATAAGTGACTCTGTATTGATGATTCAGATCCAGGTCTGAAGAGTTACTACCTAAGAATTTTTAGGCAGTCAATTGTAGTTCCATGGAAAACTAGCTTCTGCTGACTGTTCATTTTTGAGGTAATGCTAAGTGACTTTGTAGCTCCCTACGGGGAGCTCTAGCTTAGGTTAGTTAATACAAACTGTCATAATTCTTACAACAGCACGGTTTAAGAGAAGCAGTAGAGTACAGGGATTAAAAGCGTAGACCTCTTGGGTTTGTGACTCATTTTTGCCAATAGGTTCTATGTGCGTGTGGCCAGATTACTTCACCGCTCTGTGTCTTAGTTTCTTCATCTGTAAAATGTGTTGTAATAAAATGCTTTTTTGTAAGGATTAAATGAGTGGAAGCAGATTAAGCATGAAGAACAGTACTGGGGCATAGCAAGTGCCCTGTGTCCATAACCTACTCAATCATGTCCTTGGTAGGGTTTGGAGTTCTTTTTGAAGTTTAACTAGTACAAAGAATGCTATGATGAGCATACTCATATACACTCCTCTCTTACAAAAATACTTGCAAAATGTGCAAAACTATGTATATAAGGATGCTCAGGTAGGATGTTCACACAGATTTGCCTAATTGCTCTCCAAAAGTCGTACCATTTTACACTCTAGCCAACATGGTACATGACAGTTCATTTCCTCAGACTTTTGCTCAAATTGAAAACAACTTTTCCATCTAATATGTGAAAGTACATTATTCTCCCCTTATCCATAATTGCACTTTCTGCCATTTCTGTTACCTGAGGACAACCTGGGTCCAGAAGCAGATGATCCTTTTTCTAACATATTGTCAGATATCTCATCGGAAGGTCAATAGTGACCTAATGCCATGTCGCCATGCCCACATCACCTGCTTCTCTTCAACCATCATGTAAGCATTTTATCATCTCACATCATCACAACAAGAAAGTTATCATAAAGAAGATGTTTTGAGGGCACCTGAGTGGTTCAGTGGGTTAAAGCCTCTGTCTTCAGCTCAGGTCATGATCTCAGGGTCCTGGGATCGAGCCCCACATCAGGCTTTCTACTCAGCAGGGTGCCTGCTTCCCCCTCTCTCTCTGCCTGCTTGTGATCTCTGTCAAATAAACTAATAAAATCTTTTTTTTTTAAGTTGTTTTGAGAGAGAGAGAGACAGAGAGAGAGAGAGATCACAGTTATATAACTTTTCTTACAGTGTATTGTAATAATTATTCTGTTTTATTATTAGTTATTGTTAATCTCTTACTTTGCCTAATTTATAAATTATACTTGATCATAGGTATGTATGTATGTATAGGAAAAAACATGTATGTATGTATATATATATATATATATATATAGGGTTTGATATTATCCATGGTTTCAGAGAGCTGGCTGGGCGTCTTGGAACATAATCTCTGTGAGTAAGGGGAGACCACCATAACTGATCTTTGACACATTGAGTTCCAATATAAAGAGCATGTTACCCCAAAAGACCCATAAGGCAACCAAATTGGGCAGAAGCCATACATTATATATTTAAAAATTTTTCAAAAGATTTTATTTATTTGTTTGACAGAGAGAGAGTCACAAGTAGGCAGAGAGGCAGGCAGAGAGAGAGGAGGAAGCAGGCTCCCTGCTGAGCAGAGAGCTCGATGCGGGGCTCGATCCCAGGACCCTGGGACCATAACCTGAGCCAAAGGCAGAGGCTTTAACCCACTGAGCCACCCAGGCGCCCCTAATTTTAAATTTTTAGTAGAACAATCTCACATTTATCTAACATCAAGATTTATGAAATTCTTATTCTTTTCTTTCTGTAATGCTTCTGTGTGTCTTCATTTTGAACCTAGGGTCTATGAAATAAAGTACGTTTTACTTCTTTGATTTTCTTCCTTTTAAATTCTACAGACATTGTGAATACTGAAGTGTTAAGGGGAAGTTATGTTCTAATTGCTACAAGCATGTGATTCTGTCATTAGAATAAGAGATGTGTTGGTTTTCTCTACCCTCCTTACACATTTTCTGAGTGCCTACCTTTCCAAGATTGGTCTCTAGGAAATTATACTATAGGATGAGTCCTGGTTGCAAAGGATTTAATCTCTATCACAGACTAAAATCTTATAGAAACAACTTGGAAAGGCCAGGGTTAAGTCAAATTAGTGTTACTGGATGCATTTACTCCTTTCTAAGTCCTTAACTGAAGAATCATTTTTGCCGCTTAGGTTCTATGTGAACTTGGGCAAACATGAAAAACATCTCTCATCTGCCTAGTGGGTTCCGGTTGCTTTATTTTCCATCTTGATCGCCCTCTGCTGGTTTTTTGGAAGAACATGAATGGTAAGAACTACGTTCTCTGACCCTGTTATGTTTTTCTTGTTTTGTTTTTGTTTTGGGAAGTCAGAATTCCAGTTGGCCCCCACCACACACACGCAAGTCATAAAAGATGTTGAAAGAGGGGCGCCTGAGTGTCTGCCTTCAGCTCAGGTCGTGATCCCAGAGTCCTGGGATCAGTGCCCTATGTCAGGCTCCCAGCTCAGTGGGGAGCCTTCTTCTCCTTCTCCTCCCTAGTGCTCTCTCTCTCGTTATCTCTGTCTCCCAAATAAATAAATAAAATCTTTTTTTTAAAAAGGATGTTGAAAGATGACATGTGCATTTTAATGGATTATATTAACTTGATTAGATTAATTTGAATTCCCCTGCATATTTGGAGATCTGACATAGGGCAGAAGAAAACCCTCCTTAACCTCTTTTTATGTACCTCTTACTGTTTAATCTTCAGCTATGGATTTTTTCATATGCATAACTGCACTTACATCATAAATTCATGGAGCAGAATGCACATGAATATATATATTCTGGGATATGTATATCCTGGAACCCTGCCAATCTGGGGATCCCAAAGCCGAAAGCACCCCAAGAGAATGAAAAAAAAACGAACAAACACAGACCTTGACATTTCCTACTTATTACTAGACTCATTAATTCAACAAAACATAATAGAATGTTTTCAGAACCCTAAAAGACTCCAGTTTACCCAAATTCTATACAGTATTATTCTAGGAAATCCTCAAAGCATGTAGACATTATGATAACAATATTCATTTGAGAACCAATTACTTCATGTTCTGATCTGCCTTTAGAATGTACTCAGGACAGCAAAGCACAAACAAGGCGGTTCTATTCCCCGACACTAGCCTTCACTTTTTTTTTTTTTTAAGATTTTATTTATCTATTTGACAGAGAGAGACAGCAAGAGAAAGAATACAAGCAGGGGGAGGGGGAAAGGGAGAAGCAGCCTTCCCGCTGAGTAGGAAACCCAATGTGGGGCTTGATCCCAGGACTGGGATCATGACCTGAGCCTACAGAAGACGCTTAACCCACTGAGCCACCCAGGTGCCCCACTAGCCTTCTCTCTTTACAAACCTTGTTTTTCTTTGTCAGGCATCCTCTTTTCCTAATAGCACCACCGTACATTGGGAAACTGCCCTTTCTCCTCCATGTGATTCTAGGGGGTTTTAATCACACACCTTGGATCCTTGGCCATGGGTTGGACATAGAAGCAAGACCTGAAAAATTACAATATCACACCTCCCTGTGGTCAAAATTACTGGAAAATGACCCAAACTTGTTTACTCCTTCTTTGAGATTTTATATGTTAATGCTGGTAGAGAGAAGGTGTCTCTTTTCTCTAGCGTCACAAATCTGGGACTATGGAAGCTTGAAACTGTCCATGATGTTTTTCTACCTCCACCCATTTCGCTTCATGGTAGACACCCAGGATAGTAGATATGGAGAGAAGCAGATGGAATTGAAATGTATTTGGAAGTAAAATCTGCTGAAGGATTGAATTGGAGGCAAGAGATGAGCAAAATGGAGGAGTGAAGAGTAATTTCTAGGCTTCTAATTTTGCTTCCTGCATGACAGTGTTACTGTTTCTTAATATAAAGAGAGAACCAGCAATAGAATTGGAGATGAAACCAGCACCGTGGGGTGATGATCAGGAGTACAGGTAGACTTTTAAGGATATCTGTGAGGTAGGCAAGTGGAGATCTTAGGTATGCAGTTGGATATGGACTTTGGAGTTAGGGGTAGAGATTTGAGCTGGAGCTATTACTGGGAGTTGTGGTGTATAAACTGTACATAAAGATACCAGAGGGGTGAGAATATTTAAATACGGAAGATAGTGAGGAGAAGAAGACCCAGGACCAAGTTTGGAGGAGGATCAGATGTCAAATGTTAATAATTGAGCAGGGAAGGAGAGCTTAAGCTGAGGACACTTAAAAAGGGAGTAATAACAGGAGAAAAAGTAGAAGGAAGATAGAGCATCAGAAAGCTGGAGAGAAGAGTTTGGAAAAGAGGATAGTGGTCAACTAAGTCAAAAGCATTTGAGAATTAGGGAGGTTTGAGGTTGGAGACACATGGACGGGGTTCGGCAACTTCACATTGGTGAAGTTCACGAGCACTTTCCATATAGTTGAGTAATGGGCATGGAAACTAGTTCAGGGTAGGTGAGAGATGAGAGTTAGTGACGTGCATTGTACCTGGCATTGTATGTTCTTTACTCAGTCCCTTACACACCCCTCCCCACACACACACCACAGTACAAACACATAGCAATACCGATAGACTTTCTTAAATATACTTGAGAGAATATCATCGTATCCCCTGGCAGAAAAATTCATCCTCGGGGTATTTGACTCTGAAACCACTAGAGCCCAGGATCATGAAGATCTTAACAAGACTGTTGGAGGGAGTCCTTGAGCACATAAGCGGGGGTGCTACTCTCACTCCTGCCTCTTGAGTCTCCGATCCATATACAGTCAACTATTTGGGGCATGCAGTATTTAGGGTAGTTATGTTCTGTAAGGTCAGCACTAATCCCGAATTAGCCAATACTAAACTCCAAGGGGAAATACATGGTTAGGTTCCTGCGAGCTTCTGGTCACAGCATTTTCATCAACCAAAACTCCACTCGTTCTATGGATTCATTTGCCAACATCCTTGGAAAACAAGTCAGTTTCATCAGCATTGGAAACCTGTTCTTCTACATATAATCCTTTTCCTACATAACGTTTAGCAGGCATTTAAAAAATTCTTCCACAGCCTCTTGATCTGCAGAACCTGCCCCTCGTGCAAGGTTCACATTTTTCATGCTGTATTGCTTTTTGAAATATGTGAGGAGGCAGTAGCCCAAAAAAGTAACATTTTCTTGACCCTGGGCAATGTGACTGTACATTTCTTTGGCTTTCAGGCTTACAATGCTTTCTACGATGCTCTTTTTTTTTTTTTTTAATCAGTTGTCATATTCAAATCTACATCCACAGGTGTAGCCCCTTTGCGTAGTTTTCATCACACATTATAAATGCTACCTTAGCACTTTTCTGGAGTGGCCTGACATACAGATCAGAGAACTTCCTTGTCCCTTTTTTTTGGATGTGCCATATTATTGATTCCTTAACACCAAACCCGCAGACACAGGGCTGTAACTCAGGCCTGAACAAAGCTTGTTACACACACATTTTTCTCCCTACGGCACATCCCAGCCTTCCTGAGCTTAGGAACACTAGCCAACGCTTCAGCACTATGCTTGGGGGCTGTTTCAAACAGTGAAATCCCAACAAAAGGCACAGAATGTGAAAAACGTGGTTCTACTTAGGCCACAAAAGGGTCGTTTGTTCAGTGTGAGAGCTGAAACAAGAAGACAGTGTTGCCTTGTTCAGTTTCAGCTGGCAACATACACACGGGGCAACTCCAATGTTTCAGCGCTCGGTGCATGTCCTCAAATGTCTGTGAGAGTACGGTCACTGTCGATGTCGTGGCCACAAAGAAATTGCAGCAAGTAGGCAAATGTGCCGATATGGGATCCGCTAACGACGAGCATCACCTTCACTCTGGCTTTGGGAAGACCAGTGTGTTGGTCCATACCGGCTGCTATAACAACATGTCATGTATTGGGTGGCTTAAACAACAAACATGTATTTCTCATGGTTCTAAGTCTAAGGAAAGTCTAAGGTCAAGGAATCAGACAAATATGGTATCTGGTGAGTCTTGCATTCTGGTTCATAGGTGGCCATGTTTTCATTGTAACCTCACATGGTAAGAGGGTTGAAGAAGTTCTCTGGGTTCTCTTCTGTAAGGACATGAATCCCATTCCTGAGGGCTCTGCCCTCACGACCTACTCACCTCCCAAAGGCCCCACATCTAAATGTCATCATAGTGGGGGGTTAGGTTTCAGCAAATGAATTTTGCTGGGACACAAGCATTCTAAGGAAATCAACACCATATACTGTTAGTTCTAAGTCCATACCAACATCCTATAATGAGGCTATAACATTACAGTCAACAGTCTTTCAGCTGGTGTTAGCAGATGAGGCAGACCCACCTGTAATCTAGGTTCAAAAATGTCCTATCAGTCAACTGGATGTAGCAAAGTGCCCATGAGGTCCTCTATGTTTGTGGACTGAAGTGACAGCAGACAGGAGGAGTCTTCTGGAAATGCAAGCAACTTATGCCTGCAATTCACTTGTGTCTACAGGACCTGCTTGGTTTGGGTTAAATATCTGCTACTGGGTGCCTCAAGTGTATGGAGAAGTACGTTGGAAATAACCATTTTATCATGGGTAGTTCTGTAAACATGGTCACCTCCTGATCCTGGTCAGGCATTCAGTACCCACCAGGGTTCAATGGCAAGTAAGGAGTTGTTTTCTCAAAACAGGAACTATAACTAACATAACAGACCATCACTTTGATCTATAGCTTATTACCCAATCATGGTTAACTTCCGGCTCCATATAGACTTCTCTTGTATTGGGTTACACGCAAAGATGGCAACCTTTAAGTTTATACAGTATATGGGCTGCATGAAAGACATGTAAATGTGATATAGGTAGCTGTTACGGTCTGAATGTTTGTGCCCCATTCATCTCTTGTGTTGAAATCCTAACTCTCGAGGATGATGGTATTAGGAGGTAGGGCCTTTGAGAAGTGGGGCTACTGAGGTGCGGAGACCTCATGAATGAGGTCCCAGACAGATCCCTGAGAGCTCCTGTGCCCCTTCCATAATATGAAGCCACAACAAGAAGGTGCAGGCTAAAAACCAGAAGGAGGGCTCTCACCAGAATGCAACCATGCTTAATGCCTTGATCTTGGACTTCCCAGCATCCAGAACCATGAAAAATAGATATTTGTTGTTTATAAGCCTCCCAGGCTCTAGTATTTTGTTATAGCCACCCAAATGGACAAAGACAGTAGCCCCTGAAATCTACAATGTCCCATCAAGGGTTATGCCTCTTTCTTAATGGTTGGGGGGGCCCGTATTTTTATGGGGTTTATCCCCCACACTTTAGCAGACATTTATCCTAGTTGGGCATCTGAGGAAGTTCCTCATTCTAGCTCACCAGGTCCTATCCATATAAATGTCATCAGAACAGTGGACCTGAAGGATGTTGTATAGACAGTAGGAATATCAAGTTCCCAGGGGACTCCCTTGAATAAGGACAGGGAGGAAGTGAGGTTACTACTTGTCCCTGCTAGTTTTCTCTGCTTATTGAGTCAGAGGGAAAACAAACAAACAGAAACAGAAAACCATTTTCTAGATTAACAGCAGCATACCAGGTACCTGGGCCTGTGTTGACTTGCTACTGTAAAAGATCATATCCAGAAGAACAATTCTAATTAAAGATATCAGCTAATGAGGCTTTGGATAATCCACTGTCATCTTCCACGACCTCTCTTCTGCAAAGGCCCCATAGCTGAATTTAAAGGGATTTAATAGAAAGAACATAACTTGATCTTTCCCAACTTTGAAGAAGGCACCAATTCCTGCAGTTCCTCAGGGATGTGCTGTTGCTTTTTGTTTATGATTTTCAGGGGGGGAAGAACTCAAAGGACTTTCCCTTGGCTCTTCTCACCACAATGGTCTTTATGGCATAGATCAGGGAGCAATGGGGATGGGAGGCTCTGCCAGTTGCCCAAGGCAGGGAGGAAGATGAAGGATTCTTAGCTGCATCTGTCTCTTCCATTCAGAAAGCAAAAACTTGCCCAGGTACTTCCCACCAAGTTGTCACGTAATGACTCATGCTGACAAAGTCTTACTGCTGATCTCTAGCTGCAAGAAAGGCTGGAAATCAAGTATTTTAAATGTCCGCTCTCTCTAGCGGAGAGCCAAAGAAGAGAGTTTTGAGAATGACCCATGGGTTTATGACAACTTTTTGCCAGCCAAGGCCTCATCACAGCTTTGGAACTCTGTCCCTTGCTATCAATTTCCCCAGGGAACTGCTGATTTCTGCCCTCTGTGAACATTCCAGCTCTAGGTAGGAGGCTATCAGGAAACTTATAGTTTGGTGGAGAAAACAAATGCAATAGGGAAATGTTTTGCTCTTAAATTGTTTTTCTGTTCTTTTACTTTACCATCCCCCTACCAGTAAGAGAACAGCAGTGGCTTTCTATTCTGCATTGTCCTTGGGGGAAGGGTGGGTCTAGGCTAGCTAGAAGCACTCATTAGTCAGTTTTGCCTTTTGAAATACAATTTTATTTACTTGAGAGGGAGAGAGAGAGAATGAGTGAGCAAGCACAAGGGACAGAAGGAGAGGGAAAAGCAGATTCCCCGCTGAATGGGGAGCCTGATGCGGGGCTCAATCCCAGTACTTTGGGATCATGACCTGAGCCAAAGGCAGATGCTTAACTGACTGAACCATCCAGGCACCCCTCGTAATAAAATTTTAAACTCCTTCACTAACATATCAGTCTGAGAGGCAAGCACTTTTGATTTTCAAGAAGTAAGGTTTGGGTCAGAGCAAAAAGGCATGTTTTAGAAAATCAAGGCTCCAGAGTCTAGAGGACTGGAACGTATATCCTATTAAAAACCAAACCTATTGTGAAGTAAGAAATCATGGTTCTTCCTGGGTCCCATGGGAGAACCTTGGGGAGACTAAATAAAGTGAGAGTAAGTTAGGTGCCTGAGAAGCACCTTCCCACCTTCGAGTTTAAAACTCCCCCTCCCCGGATAATAACCCCTGGGAAAGGAGAGCCATAAACACCCTAGATGTTCAAGAAGCTCACAGGATCCTTCCACACCAGGTACATTCCAGCTGACTAACCTCTAAGAAAGCCCCACATCCAGCACAAGGTAACAAAGCAATAGGTTCCTCATGGCTCGTGGCATCGTCCAAGCAGCTGGGCCTAAGAGCAGCCCACAAGAATCCTGCACCCCACACAGTGACATGCAGGAAACAGGTCAGAGCTCGAGAGTCTTGGGGGAGATAGTGCAGGTATAGATGCCAAGAGGCAGGACATGGGGTCTGGATGAAAATAAGGGAGTGAACCCAATGGTTTGACCAGAGGCCATGTCATGGACCTGCCTTTGGCTCAGGTCGTGATCTTAGGGTCCTGGGATCGAGCCCCGCATTGGGCTCTCTGCTCAGGGGGAAACCTGCTTCCCCCTCTCTCTCTGCCTGCCTCTCTGCCTACTTGTGATCTTTGTCTCTGCATCAATTAAATAAATAAAATCTTAAAAAAAAAGAAGAGTAGATTAATCCAGAAGTGACTCCAAAGTGGCGACAATATGTGTTTCGTGATACGCGTGGCTCTGTGGCTCCATAATCAGTTGAGTTTTGTTACAGAAAGCAAAGAAAGTTCCCTTTCCTACACATCTGGATTGTGACTATAAATTTTATGCCTCCTTCGCAGGCACATTAATAGAGAACTACAAAATAACATGATAATATGGTAAATCAGGGGATTTTTTAAAAAAGATTTTATTTATTTATTTGACAGACAGATCACAAGTAGGCAGAGAGGCAGGCAGAGAGAGAGGGAGAAGCAGGCTCCATGCTGAGCAGAGAGCCCTATGGGGGGCTCGATCCCAGGACCCCGGGATCTCGACCCGAGCTGGAGGCAGAGGCCCCAACCCACTGAGCCACCCAGGTGCCCCAATCAGGGGATTTTTAAGAAAGCGGTGGGGACTGGGGCTCCTGAGTGGCTCAGTCAGTTAAGCGGCTGACCCAGTTTCTGCTCAGGTCATGATCTCGCAATCGTGGGGTCACGCGGTCGTGGGGTCACGGAGTCATGGGATCATTCCCTGAGTCAGGCTCCACACTCAGTGCAGAGTCTGCTTGAGTCTGCTTTCTCCCTCTCTCTACCCCTTCATGCTTGCTCTCTCTAAAATGAATAAAATATTGAAAAAAGGAAGGAAGGATGGAAGCAAGCAAGCCGTGCGGACTGAGAAAGAAACGTCTACCTCTTCCTGGCAAAAAAAGGAAATAATTCAAAGAGGGAATTAATTTCAGGCGAGTTTTGATGGTTTAGCAGATATTTGATAAGCAAACAGGGGAGGGGAAAGTATTCGAAGCACAGAGAGTGGCTGCCACAAAGTCATGAAGCCACAAAAAGGCAAGGTGTACTTTGGGAAATGGCAAGAAATCAGGGTGGTTAGAGCATGAGTTTTGCAGGGCAGTGGCAGAGGACGATGCCAGGGAGCTATACTGGAGCCTTCCCTGGCGTTCTTAGTTGTCAAATACAACAATCTGCCCAGAACAGAAGCAGCTAACGTCTCTACCTGGAGGTTGCTCAGTCCCACTGGTCTCTTCACAGGGACACTCTGGAGGATGGAATGCAGAGAGAGGGACTAGGCCTCAGGAGGCCTGTGGGGAGGCTTACAGCAGCCCAGGTGGGTGAGGCCAGCCTCCACCAGCACGTGGTAGCGGGAGAGAAAAGAGAGACCAGATCCGGGAGGTATTTCTGAAACAGACCAGCTAGGATTTGACAGCTGACTCCATGCAGGGTATGGAAAGTGGAAGAGAAATGGAAGGAATTAATCAGAGATCTCTGGTCCTGGTGGATGGTCTTCACTACGGGAACAGAAAACAGGAAAAGGAAGTTTCAGGGGACATTATAGTAAGCACATTCATTCATTTAATAAGCGTTTATTGAGGATTTCCAGTGTGCCAGACACTGTGCCAAGCATGAGTGAACCGGACAGTCTCTGCCCTTGTGAAGTTCACGGGCTACTATGGACTATTAATATTAAGTAAAATATGACTGCATAATTAATTCATCGTAGTTGTGAAAACTAGGACAGTTAATCACACCTGTGACAAATGTGAGGGAAAGCTCAGAGTCAGGAGACTGTCTACGAGTGAGACCTAACCTGCTTGAGGGAGTCAACCTTGAGAAAGGGACTTCTGAGGGGAGCTCTATTTTTCTCCACAAACAGTGACTGAGTGGAGAGCATTTCAGACCTAGGTAAAGCTGCAAAGCAGAAGGGAATTTGTTGGGATAAAGAAACCAAAGGGTGCTCAATGAACAAGGGAGAGGGACCATTAGAAGAGGCTGGACTGTGGGTAGAGGCTAGGGGTCAGACACAGCATTTTAAGTTATGTTGATGGCAAGGTCCTGATCTAAATGCATCAAAGTGTTTTTAGGAGAGAACATAAAAGGATTTTCATTTCTATAAACGTCTGCAGCTGGTGTGTGAAGAATGGATTAGAAGAAGTCAAGAATATAACAAAGTGAGACCACCCAGGAGAACAGGGTCCAGACTTACTCGCAAGCAAGGCTCTAGAGTGGAACATGGAGCCGATGAACCAATGTGGTGAGCCCGGCATGAGCACCAAACAGGTTTGCGGGCACAGGGGGGAAGGGGGCAGATCAGAAGTCCAGTTATATGTGTGTGGATTTTGACCTGGACTGGAAATATAACTTACAAAATCATTAGCATGTAATTTGAGCCAAGGAAAGGGATTATGTTGCAGAGGGAGAAATGAAGGAAAAACCTGAGGAAATACACTTCAAGGCATTTCAATATATAAGGTCAGGACAAGGAGGACAAGCCGACAAGTGATACCAAGAAAGGGCAACCAGGCATTTAAGAACCAAAATAGGACAGCATATCATCAGAGAGGCAAGGAAAACAGTTCTTCACGAAGGAAGAAATTAACCGAGTCGTGGGGGCAGACGCCAGATTGCGGGGGGGTTGAAGAATGAATAGCAGGTGACAGGAGGCAAGGAGTGCAGCCAGTGGAAGGGAATTCGAGGATGTTGGCCGCGAAGGAATGAGATTTCCATTTTGGTTGCATTGAACTGGATATGCTCATATGGTGTTGAAGTGGAGAAGTCCAGAAAGAGCCAGATGTAGGAAAAAAAACTATCGCTGATGGACATGTCTTGCATGCAGAAATAGATTCGGTTTGCAAGAGTATAAGCAGTGTTGAAAGCTGAGGTTAGATGAAATTACCAGAAAGAGCATGAGGCACAACAACACAAGGCAGAAATGGAGACAGAGGAAAGCAAATGCTTAAAGGGGAAGCCAAAAGAAGCAGAGCCTGGGGACAGGGAGATGAATAATTGGCAGAAAGGCAGGAAGAAAAGCAGGAGAGCGTGAGCTTGAAGGCTAGAAAGCCTGGAGTTTCAGGAAGAGCAAAATGTTGCAAATAAGTCAGAGCAAGATCAAAAACTAACCTTTGGATTTAACTTTTGAAGGTCATTTAAGACTTTAGTATAATAAATTTCTGTTGTGTTTTACAATTAGAAGCCAGATCATAAGGGGTTCATTAAAATATGGAGAAGTTAGGGGGGAGCCTGGGTGGTTCAGTCAATTAAGTGTCTGCCTTCAGCTCAGGTCATGACCTCAGGGTCCTGGGATGGAGCCCCGCATTGGGCTCCCTGCTTAGTGGGGAGTCTGCTTCTCCCTCTTTCTCTGCCCCTCCTCCACAACTTGTGCTCAAATAAATAAATAAAATCTTTATTTTATTTATTTATTTATTTATCTATTTGTCTCTCTCAAATAAATAAAGAAAATCTTTAAAAAAATTATTGAGAAGTTAGGTAAATAAAAGCAATGAACATTGACTCTAGTGAAGGAAAGTTAGCAACATATATAACGGGAAACAGTGAATACTTGTAATATTAATACATTAATACTATATCAATATAATGCTGTTTTTAAAAGCATCTATTAATGTTATTATTAGTTAAATTAAATACAACTATATAATTATACTAAGTATTAATTTATATCTGTTAATATTAATAAATTAATGTAATCATTTTATACATAACCCACATTAAATCTATACATGATTCTTTAACAATGTATAGATTATTTATGTATTCTATTACATTATTCATTGCATTACAGTGATCCCTCCTATGTGCAGGGACACATTCCAAGACTCCCAGTCTGCGATGTCTGAAACTGTGGATAATACTGAATTTATATATATATTTTTTCCTATGATAACATTTAATTTATAAATTAGGTACTTACTGTATAGCAATCGCTAATAATAAAATAGAACAATCATAACAATATACTGTAATCAAAGTTGTGTGAATGTGGTCCTCCTCTGTCTCTCTAAAAATACTGAACTTTACTCACCCTTTTTGTGATGATGTAAGATGATACAGTGTCTATGAGATGAAGTGAGGTGAATGATGGAGGCATTGTATCATGGTATTAGGCTGCTATTGACCTTTTGACAGATATATCAGAAGGAATTATCAATATATCAGAAGGAGGGTCATCTTCGACCATGGATAATTGAAGCCATGGGAAGCAGGAAAGAGAAACCACACATATGGAAGGACTAGTCTATATGGACATATGACTGACACAATCAATATATTGGGTAATATAAATATAAGTTAATGTATTAACTATAACCATTTAAATAATTACATTGTTTAATGTAATTAATACTACTAATCAATAAGAAAAAGAAGTACTACCCAATCAAAAAGGGGCAAAGACTGTGTCTATGCAATTCACAGAAAAGGATGTAAAGAGGCCAATAGTCATGTAAAAATGGAGTCAACCTTACAATGAGGAAGTGCAAGCAAAAGAGACCATTTTTCTTCCATCAGATTGACTAAAGTTTGAGTTTAATAATGTCACATGTGATGAGATCTACAAAGAAAATGTAGGGTGCTTGACCTACAGGTAGGGCAGACATACGGGGCCATTGGGGTCAGCCCCATATTGCATGCTTGACCTGTGGCATAATAGCAACTGCAGTAGGGAAGGTCATATGGAAGTCTCTGAAATAGATCTGAACTCCCTGGTCAGGACAGTGCAACCAGACCAACATAGCATTCTGGGGAGAACGGCAGAGATTAGTGCCATGTTAGGGATCTGAAGCATAGAGCTGTGGTGGCTCCTATCAGATCTCTAGTCAATCTATCAGACTGGTGCCTGTAGAACCTGGATCCTGGGGAATTACTGTAGACTGTGACAGTCTAAACCAACTAGTAACCTCAAGTGTAGCGGCCATGCCAAGCATGGTGTCTTTGCTAAGGAAGATTAGAATGGTTTCAGGTGCATGTTATGTAGCCATTGATTTGTCAAATGCCCTCTTTTTTTCCCAATCAGAAAAGAAGATCTGAAACAGTTCGTAATTACATGGCTTTATAGTATGGATTTATATACTACATAGGCAATATACATTTACAGAAAAAGAAAAAGGGCTAATTTAATGCACCTGCTGACTGTCATATCCAAAAAGATCTGGATTCCATGGACATCCTATAGAGCATAAAATCATTCTATCACATTGACGACATCTGTTTGGACAAGATAAAAAGAGATGACAGCAGCAGGATGCCTTGGTAAAGACACATGTGCACCATGGGGCAGGAGATAATCTCTAAGAAGATTTATGGACCTGCTACTTTGGTAAAGATTTTGGGTGTCCAAGGGTTGGACTGTACCAGGACATCCCTTATTAAAAGACTGGATCTTGCATCTCTCACCACAGAGTAGAAAGTGCTATCCCTGGTAGACCTCTTCACATTCTGCACCTAGGCGCTTGGATCCAGGTCATGTACTGACTGATCTAAAAGACTGGCAGTTTGGAGTGCACCCTTTTGCAGAAAAGTGTTCTGCAGCAGGTCCAAGCTGCTCTACAAGCAGCCTTGCCATTTGGGCCATTCCATATGGCAGGCCCTATGATATTAGAAGGGTCAGTGGTGGGAAAAGATGCTATGTGAAGTTTATGGCAAGCTCCAGAGGAATAGCTCCTTTGTCTTTCTAGAAATAATTTCTGGTGTGTTACTGGGCCCCAGTAAAGGCAGAATGCTTTACCAGGAAGCATCAAGTGGCCACGTGTCCAGAACTGCTCATGATGAGCTGCGTTCTCTTGAACCCATCGATCACAGAGGGAGGCCGGTGGCATTCATAATAGGATGGAAATGTTGTGTCAGTGACTGAGTCTGAGTGGTACCATTAAGATGCACGAGAAGTTAGCCCACTCTCCTTTTCCACATGGTAGTTGCACCAACATGTCTCCCTCAACTCACATGTTTGGCCATGTAGGGCAAAGGAGGAGATGCTGAAAGAGGGGGAAGAGCCTGAACTTGGTTTATAGTTGGATTGGCTTGGCTTGTGATGTGCCAATAGCAAATGGATAAAATGGATATTAGATGCATCACAGTCATTTTCAATAGTAACCTTAAAAGAGAGTCTTTTTTTTTTAAATAAAAATTATTTTATTTATTTATTTATTTATTGTTCCAAGATTCATTGTTTATGTATAACACCCAGTGCTCTATGTAATATATGCCCTTCTTTTTTTTTTTTCAATTTTTTTTTAATTTTATTTTTTATAAACATATAATATATTTTTATCCCCAGGGGTACAGGTCTGTGAATCACCAGGTTTAC
>NW_019154183.1:1209801-1246911 GCF_002288905.1 Enhydra lutris kenyoni | reverse complement strand
TTCTAATACCTGTAAGCTCTGCGACACTCAGACACCCCCGATCCTTCTGTGACCCTGCGGGACCTGAGGCCACGCTGACCCCACACGGGCTTCACCCCGGTTAAGCCTCTGGAGCGATGTCCCTCAGCAGAACAGACTTTTAAAAGTCCCGATTTTATGCTCCGTTGCTCTGCCGCTTGCCGGGAGCCGGCCCCTCCCCCCGCGGTCTATCTTCCCGTCGCTTTGGATTCACTTCTCCACCAGTCGTACCTTTCAGAAAGTGGTTGATTTTCTGTTTCTAGAGTTGCTATTCTTCTTCTCTTCAATCTCCCGTTGGATTTGTAGGTGTTTGCAATCTTTAGCTAAGCTATCTAGCTGATCTCCCGCTACCTGAAGTAGTCTCAGCCTGCTACTTCTCCGCCATCTTGACTCCTCCCCAAAAGAGAGCCTTGAAGGAAAAATCTTTCCAGTGGGTTGAGCTTTTAGTAATCACATGATCACCCACTTTACGTGGGAAGAAAAGTAGCCCAGGATGAGAATTTATATGAGTTCATGGTAGGCTGAATGGCCTGGTTGGCTGGTCTAGAGCCTGAAGAGAAAGGACTGAAAGAATGAGGACAAGGAGGTCTGGAGTAGAGACTTGTGAGAGGGTGTTCAGGTTGAGCATGGTGGTTTATATATCTGCCCTTACAGGTCCTCCCAACAAGAGATGGGGTCTATCTCCCCACCTCTTAAATTGTGGCCAGGCCACACAACTTTGGCCAATGTAACAACAGCAAAAACATGGGCTTCAAAAGTGCCTGGGCATTGGGGGTTGCCCTCTCTTGCTTCTAGAAACTCTTTTTCCACTAAGTGCAAACCTGCCCCAGCCTTCTAGAATTTGAGAGCGCAGGGAGAGGGTCTCTACCATCCTAGTTTCCCAGCCAAAGTCCAAATGCATGAGTGAGCTTCGTTGACATGACATGGGGCAGAGGCAGGCCACCTAGCCAAGGCCCATCACCAGCCTGTCAAATCAAGAGCAAATAAATGTGTTCGAAAGCACTAATTTCAGGGGTAGATTGTGATGCAGCAAAAGCTAACGGATAACATAGCTTTCTGGGCACTCTTAATCTATTAATAGATGAATAGATTGCCAAACTGGCTTCACAGACTTGTTTCTGATTCAGAAAAGTCAGGTGTGAGATTCAGAATTGATTAATGACTTCCTTCCCCATACCCCCCTCTCTTTCTTAGGGCATTAAGCCCCATGCAGCAGCCTTGGAGGTGGAAGTCTGCAAGGGAATATGATTTAAGGAAGGCATTCAAAGGAAAAACACATTAACTTAATATTTTCAAAATATTATTCCTATTACTGAAGTTGGCAAGAAGCCAGGGAAACAGCTGCCCTCATGTCCTGTGCGTGGTAGGACTAATTATACAGACGTTTTGGAGGGCAAATGGCAGTATCAACAAAAAATTAACATGAACCTACTGTTTTTCTAAGCAACTGCATTTCTTTGCACCAGGTCTAGATATGAAGAAACGCTATATATAAAGAGGCATGCACAAAGGTGTTAATTCCAACATTTAATAGCAAAAAACTAAAAACAGAAAAATAGTAACATAAATGATCGTATATCTATGTTGTGAAACATTACGTAGTAGCTAAAGGAATGAAGTCAATCTGTGTACTGGCTAGGAAAGATTTCCAAGATACATTCTTTTTTTTTTTTTTAAGATTTATTTATTTATTTTAGAGAGAGAGGGAGAGAGCATACACTCATGTGTTTGGGGGGAGGGGTTAGAATGAGAAGGAGAGAAGCAGACTCCCCACTGAGCGTGGAGCCAGATGCGTGGCTCGATCTTATTACCCCAAGATCATGACCGGAGCCAAAAATCAAGAGTTGGATGCTTGACCAACTGAGCTGTCCAGGTGCCCCTCCAAGATAAAGTCTTAAATGTATATGTAAGTTAAGGAAAGGCTTAACTTACATTTGGTGTAATCTCAGTGGCTTAACAACACAAGGTTTTTTGTTTTTTTTTTTTTTTTTTTACTTCATGTAAAATACAGTGAGCCAAAAAAGAGGGTATATCTGCTCCACGCAGACAGAGACTCTCTAATCTTTCACCACGGTTTCTAAGCTCACCCTGAACATAAGCATCCAGCCAACAGATGAAGGAAAACAGAGGAATATTCTGAGGGACATTTTTATGGCGCCGTCCTAGAAGGGATAGTCCTTATTTCTGCGCATATGTCCCTGGCCAAAATTCAGTCACATGGCCACTTCTAACCCCCAGGTACCCCGGAAGTGTGGTCTAGTTGTGAGGAAACAGAAAGCATGAATGTACTGAACAGTCTGCCACAGATGCTGCTAGAATCCATCCCCACTCATTTACCTCTGGTTTCCACACACGTATCCTCAAAATCCTTCAGAACGTCGCCTCTCTTCACGACGAGCACTTGTACTTGTCTCCCAAAGTTTCCAAGGTTCTAGTAACGGGTCGAGAGGTCCTAGGAGGTGGAAGGGTAGGTCTCAAGGATACCATGGCGTCTCCTTGTCAGAAAACTCTCTCAGATGAGGACACCGCAGGGTCTTCAACGAGATGTTTCCCCTCAGAGAAAAGGGGCTGCTTTCCACAAGCAGGTCCACCCTGTTCGGATTCTTTGTAACCACCAGGCTCCCACTCTTTCCAGAACAGTCCTTAACTTCAGCGCAGACAAGGCCCAGAGCAGCTGGGCAATCAATGTGGATTGTGATTTTGCAATCCCGAGGCTCAGACGCTGGGCCTGACGTTCACACACACTGTCCTGGTGGCTGCAAGAGACCAGGGGCTCCTTTGGGGCAGTCATAGAAGCTCTGCGATCCTCTGACCAGGACGTTAACAGACATTCCTGAGCACTGAGCTTGCTGTTTTTTCCCCTTTCACTCTGGGGTCAGTCACAGCAACCCGTCCACTCACGAGGTTGTCTGTCTTCATCTCCATCGTACTGCTGTATTGTGGCTGCCGCTTGGCCTCTCAAAGCCTAGCTTTTGTTTTATTCATTCATTCATTTATTTATTTTTCATTTTTTTTAAAGATCTTATTTATTTGACAGAGACAGAGATCACAAGTAGGCAGAGAAGCAGGCAGAGAGAGAGAGAGAGGGAAGCAGGCTCCCTGCTGAGCAGAGAGAGCCCAATGCAGGGCTTGATCCCAGGACCCTGAGACCATGACCTGAGCTGAAGGCAGAGGCTTAAGGCACCCAGTGAGCCATTCATTCATTTTTTAGAGATTTTATTTATTTATGAAAGAGAGAGAGAGAGAGCACACACACAAGCGCACACAAGCGGGGTGGGGGGGAAGGGCAAAGGGAGAGGGAGAAGCAGACTCCCGCTGAGCAGGAAACCTAATGCTGGGCTCAATCCCAGGACCCTGAGATCATGATGCATAACCAACTGAGACACCCAGGTGCCCCTATTTATTTATTTTTATTGTAATTTTTTTAAGTAGGCTCCACACCCAGCGTGGACCCCAAATGCAAGGCTTGAACTCATGACCCTAAGATCAAGACCTGAGCAGAGATCAAGAGTCAGATGTTCAACCGACTGAGCCCCCCGGGGAGCCCTCAGAGCTCACCTTTTAATATGCTCTTCATTCCAAGCAACTGCAGGGGATAATTTGAAAAGGTGCTTCCTACTCCAAGCCACGGACTCGCAGTATTTCATTGTGTGTGGCCTTTGAATGTAACCAGATCAAATACCTAACCCTAGAGCCCCATCCTGTGGGGCTGTTTCCTAAAACCTCTTCTGGACACCGTACTCCAGCAGTCAGGGTTCAATGACCAACACAGAAATCATTCAGGTCACTTAAACTGGAAAACATTTCATTAAGGGACTGGGGGCTCACACAACTGCTGAAAGGACAGGAGGAGCCAGTCAGGAAAGGCTATAGGAACACTTGGGAAATCAGGGTGGCCCAGGATCACAGGAAAATGTTGGTGATGATCTTAGCTTCCTGTGGTACCCAAACGGGCCACTCGCAGGAGGATGCCAGAAAACCACGTTTGCCCACTAGCCTGCCCCTGTTTTTAAAGCAGTGATGGCCTCTGCTTCTCTTCCGCCTTCCAAATATTAAGCAAGAGCCTGGCACTCTTGGAAGCTAAACTGGGAATGTGCTGGCAAGGGAGCCTGGGAAGTATACTTTCCAGATTTCCAACGCCTGCAATGCAAGAAAAAGGAAAAAAAAAAAGAAAACATAGAAAGGGACAGGAATGGTGCTGAGATAACAAGTCAATCTGGATGGGGGAAACAGTTGTGGAACAGTGGCACAGAATAATGCCATTCTCGGGAGAACGAATCTTCACAAAATAAATCTGTATTCTATAGTGAATAAATGCACAGAGTTCTAGAAGGAAAACCCAAGCTAATTACTAGTGGTTACTTTGTTGCTGGTTAGTATGGGGGGAATCATAGACAGACTTGAGCTTTTTCCAAATTTTTGACAATCTTTTACAGTAAGAATATACATTTAGATAAATGAAATAAATTAGGTGGTAATGGGGTGGGAGGTAAAAAATTTGAGAGGCATTGGGTGAAGAAAACTTTCTTTAATTTTTTTCAGAAAGGATGCAGAATCTCATGTATATTTACAGACTAAGGGAGGGAGCCATAGATTCAAGAGAGGTTGGACAGAAAGAAAGGGGTTGACTGGTAGAACAAGATCTTGGTGGAGCCCAAGGAGACGATGAGTTCTAGTTCAAGATGAGGATCTTAGCCATGGAGACTGAGGGTGCAGAGGCCAGCGTAGGTGCTGTTGCCAGTAAACTGGGAAGAAAAAAGGGCAAAAGCTGAAGAGATATTGAGCCTGATGGCCAGGGATCCCTCAGTGGAGTGTAAGGTAAGGCCCTGGAAGCGGGAGTGAAGGGGGCAGGAGACAGTGGGCAGGTATGGCCCTCGTGACGGTTCGGAGTGATGCCGTCACCTGACTTGGGATCTGAGGAGGTGCTGAAGTCTGCTCCAGGGTGTGCTGATCCCCAGTCACTGGGTGGGGTGCTCTGAGCTCAGAGTTTCAGGCATGGTGTTTCTCTGAATCGGTGACCTCTCCCAGGACATCACTACTTAGAGCGGAGTTTCTCAATCTCAGAATTAACACTGGGAGTAGTTAATTCTTCATTGTCGGGGGCTGTCCTGTGCACGTAGGATGTCTAGTACCATCCAGGGCTCTATCCATGGGATGCCAGATGCATCTCCCAATGTGCTAGTTATGACAGCGGAAATATCTCCAGACTTTTCCAAATATCTCTTGGAGGGAAGGAGCAAAATCTCTGGTGGAGAACCACTGATTTGTAGCTTAGGAACCACATTCCAGGGCTACTTCTCAAGAATTGTGCAAGCTGGTCTGCTCTGGGGAATGGTCTGCCCGGCCTGCTTTTGTGGAGGGTGGGAAAGCCTTTGGCATTGGGGCAAGGCATTCATGGGGAAGCCACACCTGGCCGCTCTGAGCTGTTTGTACCACAGGTACCAACACGTCTGTACTACAGGTGTCTTCCCCATCAACGCCCAGAGTCACTCAAGAGCCAGGCCTTCTCTTAAGTAATCTCTCACTGTCACCGCCTTGAAGGAAAGGAAAAAAAAAATGAAAGCCAGGGCATGGATCACAATTTTCATCAAATCAAGTTGCAAAAGATTCCCTTTTCTAGAATCTTTCTTTGCCCCTCGCCTCCTCACTCACCCAGAATGCTTGGACCCCCGACTGCTTTCCAGGCATGATATCAGGGACTGGATACTCAAATCTAAAGCATGGGGGCCTGTTGCTGAGCTCATATCAAAGGAAGAACAAGGGGTGCCTGGGTAGCTCAGTTGGTTAAGCGTCTGCCTTCAGTTCAGGTCATGACCCCGGGGTCCTGGGATTGAAACCCACGTCCTCGGTGGGGAGTCTGCTTCTGCCCTTCCACCCGCTTGTGTACTCTCTCTCTCTCTCAAAAAACACATGAAATCTTTAAATAAAATTTTTTTTTAAAAAGAAGAATGACATAAAGAGTGATAAGCATTAATTGACCTACATACCTAGTATTTGAAAAGCTCAGCAGAGGGCAGAATGCCTGCAGAGAGGCAGTCTGGGAGGCTCTCAGCAGTGGTGATAATTTGGTTAATTCCTAAAGGATGCCCAGTTGTTCCAACAGCCTTTGAAAACGGAGATGCATTGCTGTGCAGTGAGTAGAGAGAGACAGTCAGCCAGGGAGAGGATTAGGAAAGCCCTGGCCAGCTGCAGAAAGAAATGTGGGCTTCTCCTGTAAGTTCAACTGTTTTAGGCATGGGACCCCCCCCTCCCCGGTTCCCGGGTCCTGCTCTGATCTTGACTTTTCTGGGTGGTTCATCCTTTCCCTCCTGTCCCCCGTTTTCAGTCTGAGACCCAGCCGTTTAGCTTCAGGTAAATATATCCCAACCCTCCGCTTGGAACTCCTCCTGCAAAGAAATGTCTCCAAAATCTTGTTTTAATTTCTGTGTTTACCTCCACAAAGCAGACCCCCTCAATTTCCATCAGTTGACCTCCTAGGGTCTTCACAACTCAGTTACTTTCTGCTTTTCATAATCCACAGGCCCTCAAATCTCTTAGGTTTTACCCAAATTCTTTCCCCCTTTCTGCTTTTCATAATCCACAGGCCCTCAAATCACTTAGGTTTTACCCAAATTCTTTCCCCCTTTCCCCATCGAAGTAACCAGGAAACCTCCCTTACTCCTACTGGGATATTGTATTTAGAAGGTGTTAAATACTCAAAACCCCAATTTCCAGGCACGATTCTTTTAATAAAGATTACTTCTCCATATATATATATATATATATATATATATATATATATATATTCTAACCATGAAAATACCTTCAAGGAGAGAATACATGCTTACACCATTACCAGAGAAGCTCTTCAGTATCATTGGCACCTAGCCAAGAGCAAGATGCTGTAGGAAGTGACAGATTTAGAGATGCTGGAGTGCAGTGAGACAGGGAGAGAGGAGGCCCTGCTGGCCAACTTCTCCCCACCATAATCTGCCTGCGCCTGGCTCCTCAAAAGGTTTTCTTTCCTGAAGGAACACTGATGTGGGATCACACACGGATCCCTGTTCTCATTCTGAGCTCTGAATCCTGCTCATTCCTTTCTCTTTATACAACTTCAGTATCGTGAAGACACACCCCTCTGGTGCTCAAGGTTCTCGGGAGGTTGGGGTGCTGGAGAGAACATGGGTTGGGGACAGAAGAAGAAAAAAAAGGGATTTTATAGTTTTTGATAACCTATCTTCTGGCCCTGATTTCTGATGTCTTTCCTTTATATTTTCCTTGTACTTTTTATTTTTATGCATTTTTTTCTTTCCTCTAAATGAAAGGAATTGGGGGAATAAGTCTGATGATGCAAAGTTGGATTTGGGAAGTAGAGTCAGCAAATACAGAAGTTTCTAACACATTATTAGTAATTGGTACATCTTCGACCTTACCTGTACTTCCCGATTTCTGTAATTAAAAAAACAAAACAAAACATGGAGTGGACAGAACAATGCCTCCTGAATTTTAAGGTAATGAAAGCAAAATTAAGGAGGGTCAAAAACTAGTAAAGAATTCTAGGGGCACCTGGGTGACTCAGTGAGTTAGGCTTCTGACTCTTAATCTCAGCTCAGGTCTTGATCTCAGGGTCATGAGTTCAAGCCCCATCTTGGGCTCCATGCTGGGTATAGAGCTGCCTACTTAAAAAAAAAAAATTCTCAAAAGATATCGATATCTTTGTTTCTCTCTCTGTTCCCCTGTGATTAGCTGAATCTGTGTGTCCAGGAAAGATCTGTGTAGGTTTTCACATCTCCTCCACCCCTGGAAAACAGCCCTGCTCCTGGAGATAAATGTTTAGGCTTTGCTGGGTTGGTCCCAGAAAGACAGGGTAGGGGACAGACCATGTACCCTGGAGGGCTCTTCCCAGCTGAGATCAGGGAAAGCTCACTGCCGTGACCCCTCCCACCACCTCACCTGGGAATACCCAGCCTCTCCTCTCACTCTTACCTTTTCAATGGCAATTCCCTGATAATTTCTACCTCTCTATGTATGTGTGTGTTCATTTTTTTAGGGGGGGGGGCGGGGAGAGGGAGAGAGAGACTCTTTTTTTTCTTTAAAGATTTTATTTATTTGAGAGACAGAGAGAGACAGAGAGAGACAGAGAGAGCATGCGCCCACAGGGGAGGAACAGAGGGAGAAGGACAAGCAGACTCCATGCCAAGCACGGAGCCTGATGCAGGGCTCAGTTCCACCACCCAGAGATCATGACCTAAGCTGAAATTAAGAGTGAGAAGCTTAACTTACTGAGCCACCCAGGCGTCCTCCTATCTCTTTCTGTTTTGATCAGAATTCTAGTAGAATTCCTTGAGTTCATTTAAAAATTTTTTTTCTCTCCAAAATGTTCACGGTATTATTCATTCCTTTTATTTGAGGTTTTTGTTTTTGTTTTTTTTATTCCGGAATGAAAAGAAGAAATTATAAAGAAGAAATTATAAAGGAAACAGATAATAGATTCAACTAAATAAAATTTTTAAACTTCTGTCAATTAAAAAGTATTTGCTATATGCCAGAGTAAAAAGATAGATACAATGTTGGGATTAGTTGGGATTATATATATATATACACACACACACACACACACATATGTATGACTAATATATATATAATACTAATATATATATACTAATATATATTACTAGTATTATATATTATTATTAGTATTATATATTATCCTAATATATATACTAATATATATTATACTAATTATACTATTATATTATTATACTATTATACTAATTATACTAATATATATATACTATATATATAGTATATACTATATATATTATACTAATTATACTAATATATATATTAGTATATATATAATATATATTATATATATACTAATTACACACACACACACACACATATATATTATATATATATAATACTGGTTTATCTCTGAGGGTAAGATTAAAGATGATTTTTAGTGTTTGTCTTTGGGCTCTTTTACTATTTTTTCTATTTTCTGTAATTGAAATATATTACTTTTGTAAAACACACATGTGTAAATATATATATGTGTGTGTGTGTGTGTGTGTGTGTGTAATTAGTGACTTACAAGTATTAGTAGATTTTATATATTAAAGCACATTAAAATGTAAGCAGTAAGAGAATATATTCCTACAGGAACAATAAAAGGGATTTAACAGGCAATTCACAAAAGAATCCCAAATCAAAACGATCAGCCATATCAATAAATCATAGAAACATCCATTGAGACAACTAAAAAAATGTTGAGGAAATTGGCATTCCCTCATTTACTACTAGTGGGTTATAAAATAGTAACATTTTCTGGAAGGCAACTCAGAAGTTTGTGTTAAAAGCTTTTACAGTGTACAAACTCTTCAATCCAACAGTCTCAACCCTTGAACACAATCCAGGACGGATGTGTAGGTTCCGACCTGCAAGGGTGTGTGTGCTCATCATAGTGTTACCAGCAGAAGTTAAAAAAGAAAATGCCTAAGTTTCACCTTTAGAAACAGGTTTCAGTTGCAATTTATAACAATAATTGGTAAGTTTATAAGTTATAGCTTATAATTTAGAAATCTAGTAGAAGAACACAGCACTTGAAGAAATGCTCATAATAAAGCAAGAAGAATAAATGCTTAAATAAACACATTGACATATGTGAGTTCAAAAACTGTAAGGACACACCCACCATTCACCCAAAGTTAATACTGGTTTATCTCTGAGGGTAAGATTAAAGATGATTTTTAGTGTTTGTCTTTGGGCTTTTTTACTATTTTCTCTATTTTCTGTAATTGAAATATATTACTTTTGTAAAACACACACATGTAAATATATATATTATAAGTAAAAGTAAACTGGCTTTGGCATTAGAGAGGTTGGATGGTGTAGGGGATTTAAGACCAAGTAGATCCTGAATATGTGTCCTTACTTTTTTAAAAAAATATTTTATTTATATATTTGAGAGAGCAAGAGAGATAGCGAGAGAGAGCACAAGCAGGAAGGAGGGGGAGAAGCAGACCCCCAGCCAAATAGGGAGTCCGATGCAGGACTTGATCCCAGGATCCCGGGATCATGACTTGAGCCGAAGGCAGGCGCTCAGCCAACCGGGCCACCCACACCCTGTCAATTGCACTCACCCCCCTTTTCTTTAAAGAGTATAATCATAACATGAAAATCTTCACATGATCTTCACAGAGGATCCTCAAAAGTAAATGTTTGGGAGAGTATCATATTTTCTGTATTAGTCAAGATTGGTTAACTGCAGTAATAAAGAGCCTTGAAATCTCAGTGACTAAATACAATGACAATTTATTTCCCTTTTGCCTCCGGTGTCCATTGGGTGGGCGAGGTGGGACCTGATAGAGTCATTTAGGGAGCCGGCCTTTCCAATGATGGTTCTACCATGCATCCTCTGCGTCCTGCCAGGGGATGCTATGGGAAAAGAGAGGCGGTGTGGGAATCAGGGATTCAGGGGCCTGGCTTGGGAGGGACACATAATGACTTCTTCTCCCATCCCATTGGCCATAACCCAATCAATTTGCCTCCCCTAGCTGCGAAGATGCGGGGAAAAGTCACCTTCCTGTGTGTCCAAGGGGAAGGCTAACTGTTTAGGGATCCCACTGCACTGTTTGTGCCAACACTGCAGGGAAGAAAATTCCTGAATCCAGTAGATGTATGGTTTGAGGGTAGATCTTTAGCTTTTCCATGTAAAATATGCCTCAAGAAAATTGCTCTTCTCTTGCTCTAAATAGCTTTCTAGTAAATAATTTCGTGTCCTACATGTCTACCTATCGAAAGGGGTCAGATGATACCAGAATTCTTTTGTTTTGTTTTCTTTTTGTTTTTAAAGATTTTATTTATTCATTTGACAGAGAGAGATCACAAGTAGGCAGAGAGGCAGGCAGAGAGAGAGAGGAGGAAGCAGGCTCCCCGCGGAGCAGAGAGCCCGATGTGGGGCTTGATCCCCAGGACCCTGGGATCATGACCTGAGCTGAAGGCAGAGGCCTTAATCCACTGAGCCACCCAGGCTCCCCTGATACCAGAATTCTTATCTCCAGTACAGAATTAGTTACTTTCCTCTGTTGCCCCTGCTGTTTAAACAAATTCTACCTCTGGTTTATACATTTGTAAACTGTGAGTTTGAGTTTCCTCTCCAAATCACGTTTCTGGACCTGGCAGGCTGTCGGTGGACCCCCACCACACAAGGTGGCCGCGTGAACACTTAGGTAGCTCACAGGTCCGCTCACGCAAACCGCAAAGGGGAGCGTCAGCATGTATCCGGCAGGAGCACATCTGGAAGGCAAAGAGTTCAGTCCAGAAAACTCAATAAGGTGGGATCAAAATTAAAACCAGGAGCCCGAGATCTGACAAAAGAGGCTGCAATGATTTTAGCATCTAAGTAAAGCAAAAAGCGGGCAAGATACTTAGGCAGCGCCTTCCCACATGACTCAACTTACTCAGAATGTGGGGGCACCTGCCTTTGCAAAGGAAGATGAAAGGATCCACAGACCGGGGGAAGAGGTGAGGGGGGCTGAGGAGGCCAGCAGGGGCGGGGTGGGGGGAGCAGGAGAAGGGGGGAAAGCAAGCCCCACTTCCCCTAATTCTAGGAGTTCTCTAGTTCACAGCAAAACAGATCTGAGCCTTTCCTCCTCTGGCGGGAGGTGCCCTGAGTATTCATTTAATCTATGAGAATGAGCTCTTCTAGTCACCACACTGACTCCTAGGAAAGCCTTCAGGCTCCAATATTTAACATCGGTGAGCCTCAGAGCTGCGGCTGGTAGAGAAGGGAAAGCCTGAATCAGGGACATTTTTATTCACTGAGTTTGACGCGAGAGCCCTATAATTTAGGGTACAGGACTTTGATGGAGCCCAGCCAGGCTTGCAGTGGTTAACTGGGAGTGTGAGAACAGCAGACAGTGCCACCCGGGAGATGCTGGAACCCACATTTCTGTCTAAGGAAAGCCATGTGCAAAACTTTCCCTGAAAATCCTCGCTCTGATTCTGGGGTCTTGGGCAGAACTGACAAAATAATTTGTGGGATCCAGTGCAAAAGAAAAATATGCCCCCCCCCCCCGGGAAAAATGACCGAGATGTTCAAGGCAACGACAGCAGAGCGTTAAGCAAGTGTGAGTTCCCTCTCCATGTGGGGTCCCCCGGGACTGCATAGGGCAAGAAGCCTGGGAAGCCCGGGAAGAGTGGCCGCAGGTTATCTTCAAATTGTACAAATTCAAGGTAAATGCCCATGTTCCCTTCTGTGGACACAGTTTCTCCTCTTGTACTTATTATTTTTAATGGTGCCAGTGTCTAGGCAAAAAGCTTGGGATCGTGCCGAGTTCCTCTCTGTCCTTCACCTCCCTCTCCAATTAATAACTATTCCTCTTGATTTTACCTGGAGAACAAACTTTTCCAGGAAGTCTTCTCATCCTAATCTCTATTCCCATTCAGACTCTCATTATCTCACGCATCTTGACCTGCTTGAATCGATCTTCCAGAATGATGTCTCTCAATTGCAATATGACCACATCATTGCTTACTGATAAACCTTCAAAGACTCCCAAGAGCCTACAAGATCAACCCCGAACGACTTAGCCCGGCACATGCCGTCTTCTGCCTGCTGCCCCGTCCTTCCTGCCCAGGCATTCTGGGCCTTGCAGTTCAGTGATCCAAAAACACTCAGTTCCTTGCAGTTTCCACATGCTCTGAACTATGTTGTGCTTTCACACCTGCTTATGCTGCTCCTTCTGTCATAACACCCTTTCCTAGTTCTTTGTGTTACCTCCTGTGGCGGGCCAAACGGTGGCCCCCAGGCATAGCCAGGTTCTAAGACTCAGCAGTTATGAGTAAATCACAGATCTTGAAATGGGGAGATTATCCTGGGTGATCTGGCGGCCACTGAAAGCAATCACGTAAGAGGGAGGTAGAAGGTTTTACTACACAGGAGAAAAAGGTGATGCGAAAATGGAGAAGAGAAAAACTTGAAGGTGCTACGAAGTTGTCTTTGGCGACGGAGGAAGGGGCCAGGAGCCAAACAAGGCAAAAAATAAAGCTCTAGAAGCCGGCATAGGTGAAGAATGGATTCCCCCTGGTGTAGCCTTCTCAAGACCTTGGGTTTTGACCTCGTGAAATCTCTTTCAGACGTCTGACTTCCTCACACAGATTCCCTCAGGAAGGTACAAACAAGCATCAGCAGAACTAGGGAAAAACAGCCAAAGTATTTCTGTCTAGAGGAAAAATTGTCCTCCTAGCCACACTGACTAAGGGGTTCCAGCAGCTTTGTAGTGAGGCAGAACTGGAAATTTATGTCCTAGTCCCACTGGCTGCTAGATATAGTTAGATACGTGAATTTCTTCTTGTTTCTTGAAGAGCAAAAATTATAGCAATTGTTATTATAAAATGTAACATAAGAGTGTGCTATGACCAACCTATCTTTTGTTGTCTTTATGAATCCTGGAGTTACGGAACACTCTGAAATACTAGTATTGAAACTTGCCTGGACAGATCCTGACTATCGGCTGCTATCAGGACTCTGGTGACCACAGTGAGCAAACAGAGTAAGCCACTCCCTTTCCAGAAGCGAAGTCTGAGTGAGCTCCCTGTTGTCCAGGTAGATCTCAGAAGAGCTAGATCATTCGGTGTGATACGACCCAAATCAGAACTGTGTTAAAAGACAAATGTGCAAATGACGAAAAACATTCTGAACCTCATAACATGGATCAGACGAACTGAGAAAATCTAACGTTTCAGAAATTAAAGAAAAAGGCAACACTAATAAGCTAAACTCTGATCACCGTGCTGCGGGGATAAACAACACAGCAAACTCCGTTTCATCAGACCAGGTGCGGGCGCTTCTTCTTCCTCTGGGGGCTGCCTCCTGACGAGGCCACAGCCTCTCTTGCCAGCTACCACTTCTCCAGTTGAAACCAAATCAGAGGCGGGGCGCCTGGGTGGCTCAGTCGGTTAAGTGTCTACCCTTGATTTCAGCTCAGGTCTTGATCTCACAGTCATGAGTTCAAGCCCCACACAGAGCTTCACGCTGGGCATGGAGCCTACTTAAAAAAAATAATAATAATAATAACCAAAATTAACCCTAAGAAGCGTACTGCTCTTAAGACGGTTAAAGCCCTAAAAATCCATTGCAGAAACAGGAGTGATAACGATGCCCGCTGCTGAACAGACTTAAAAAACAATAATTCAAATAGATGCGAAAAACCAGAAGAGAATTATGCTAATCATTTCATTAAGAGTTCGTGTTTCCAAATAGGAAGCCCTTTCGTCAGACTTGGTGAGCTCGGGAAGACGCCTCGTGGGCTGGAGGCACTCAACAGAAATTAGATTAACATATCAAGACGTTGAAAGGAAAATGCATTTTTTAGACATAAGAGAACACAGCTGTGTTTGGGGTCTGTTGACTGTCTCAAGTTATTTTGAAAGTGTTTTGTTTTGGTAACACATTTGGCAAATTCTTTTCCCCTTCCTTTTTATACCCGTGAATATTTAAGGGAGAATCTAATCCATATGCTCCTGATTCAATTATACTTGACTCATCCCAGTATTGCTCTGTAAAAGCAACCTGAACGCCAAGAATCTTGCAAGTTTCCTAACAAACACTGAAGCTTTTGTTTTTTCCAAGAACTAAGAAATTTACTTTTGTTCATCCAAAATTCTGGGGTTTATTATTTTGCTTTTAAGGAAACATGTGGACTTTGACTTATCACTACATTTATGTACTTAATCACAATCTGGGATGATGAGTGACAACACGATGACCTATGGGGGGCCTGGGTGGCACCTCTTGATTTGGGCTCAGGTCGTGACCTCAGGGTCATGCGATTGAGCCCCATATTGGACTCGGTGCTCAGCAAGGAGTTGAGTCTGCTTGAGATTCTCTCTCTCTCTCCTCCTCTGCCCCTCCCCCTGCTTGTGCTCTCTCTCTCTCTCTCTCTCTCTCAAATAAATAAATAAATCTTTTGAAAAAAATGAAGACGTGTTGATTGTTTGGTATTCCTGTTGTCTACCAGTCCAAAAAGACATCGGCCTTGAAATTAGATCACTGTAGGAATTACTAGTGAAAATCTTGAAAGCTCTCTTCTTGGTCCAATGCAATGAAAAATCTTGAGCGTTAAGAACATGCAGGTGGCTGTGCTCTCATAGCAGACAACTCCTGGAACATCTGGCCCGTCCCCAGTGAATGTCCTCACCTGCCTCCCCCCACTCTCCCAGTTCACAAGGGGAACTTCGGACATCATTGGCTAATTGTTGAACAGGTGGGCACTTAGCTCAGAGGGGTTCCTGCCGTAGTCTCTCCTGTGGAGTTTGATTTGGAAAAATGAGAGGGTTGCCTGGGTGGCTCAGTGGGTTAAAGCCTCTGCCTTTGGCTCAGGTCATGGTCCTGGGGTCCTGGGATCGAGCCCTGCATTGGGCTCTCTGCTCTGTGGGAAGCCTGCTTCCTCCTCTCTCTCTGCCTGCCTCTCTGCCTACTTGTGATCTCTGTCTGTCAAATAAATAAATAAAATCTAAAAAAAAAAAAAAGAAAAATGAGAGAGGAAGAGAGAGAGAAGAAGGAAAAAAGGAGGAGGGTGACAAAGCAGGAAGAAAATGGAAAGAACAGAGAGATTGGTTTAGTCTATCTGTATGGCTTGTATCTCTGTATCATAGAAACTCAAGACCCCAGAGCCAGCATTTTATGCCAGAGAGTCTGCACAGTATAAGTCAATAAGCCAGCACGCAAAGACAGAATGAACCAGAAAAAGAGTGTATATATTTAATGATTTTTTTTCCTTAAAAATTTGTTATAAGCAATATATATAACATCTGAGAGATTTACTAGGCCTTATTATACTCTGACAGATGAAAGTAATAGAGACACTACTTCTCTTTTAAAGGAGGAGGAAGAAAGTATGGTCCACATGCATCATTTTCAACATAAAGGATGGACTTTGTCCCTGTGGAATTGGGGTGCAGCTCCCTCCTGGTGTTGGATGTGTTTGCCAGTCTAGAAGCTCTCCAAACCTCCTATTTATTATTGAGACTTTAAGGAGACTTCCTCATGTAGGCGTGATCAATTATTAACTCCATGCCCAGCCCCTCCCCACTCTGTGTATGATGGGCAGGCAGCTGAAGATTCCAAGCCTCTAATCATGGTTTAGTCTTTCTGGTGACCACTCCCCACCCAGGAGCCCACCCACAGTTAAATTAAATTAAATTAAATTAAATTCTTTTAATAGAATTTAAAAGATGCTTCTAGTGCTCTTACCACTTTGGAATTTATAAGAGCTTAAGGAGCCCTGCATCAGGGATGGGGTCAAAGACCAAATATTAGAACAAGAGATGTTCCTAGTGCTCTTGTCACTTTGGAAATCACAAAGGTTCTAGGAACTCTGTGCCAGGAACTGAGGACAGAGACCAATATACATATGTTTAATTATCTCACATTTATACTAATAATATGATATATAAAATGACCTATTCACACCTACATAGAAATTTGAGTAAATAAGGAAACTATGAATGAAATATCTCATGTCTGTATCTGAAGAATGAAAGTAGATTTATTAACAGAAATGGAACCCCAGACAGATGAGGACAGAGCTCAGAAAGCCTTGCTTCAAGCAAGTTCTCACGATGAGACCTTTTCAAACACTCTCGGCTACTCTAAGAATTCACTGGCATATTGCCAAACACATAATAATAATCTCCAAATGATCAGGGAGGTTCAAAAGTTACCCAACAGAGGCAAGTACTCTGATTCTTTTTTAAAGATTTATATACTTATTTGAGAGGGAGAGTATGAGTGGGGGGACGGTCAGAGGGAAAGGGAGAAGCAGACACCCCGCTGAGCAGAGAACCTGATGTGGGGCCCTATTCAAGGACGCTGGGATCATGACCTGAGCCAAAGGCAGACGCTTAACTGACTGAGGCACATAGCACCCCTAATTTTGTTTAAGAAGAGAAAGATTCCAGAAATGTAAGGCCAATGAGCTTATGCTCAGATCCTGGAAAAACGATATAACATGTGGTTGAAGAGTCCATTTGCAAAGCTAAGAAAAGGAAATAGTATGATGCAGCCACTATGAAAAACATTGTGGGGGTTCCTCAAAAAAACTAAAAATAGAACTACCCTATGATCCAGAAAATCCACTTCTGGGTATTTACCCAAAGGAAATGAAAATTATAATTGGAGAAGACGTATGCACCCCCCCAGGTCATTTAGTATTATTGACAATAGCCTGGACATAGAAGCAGCCTAAATGTACACCAGTGGGTGAATGGATAAAGAAAATGTGATACAGACACACAAACACAGACAGACAGACACACACACACACACACACACACACACTGGACTATTAACCATAGAAAGAAGGAAGTCTTGCCATTTGTGACAACACAGGTGGATCTTAAGGGCATTATGGTAAATGAAAGAAGTCAGACAAAGACAAATGCCGTAAGATCTCACTAATGTGTAGAATCTAAAAAAAAATACCAAAACACAAAAACAAGCTAATAGATACAGGAAATAAGTTGGTGGTTGCCAGAGGCAGGAGGGGAAGGGCAGGGGGTGGGGGGCAAAATGGGTGACAGGATCAAAAGGTACAAAAGTCCAGTTATAAAATAAGTAAGTCATGGGGATGTAATGTACTTTGCGGTGGCTGTATGTAATATTGTATCGTATATTTGAAAGTGGCTAAGAGAGTAGATCTTAAAAGTTCTCATCACAAGAAAAAAATGTAACAATGTGAGGTGTTGGATGCTAACTAGACAATAGTGATGGTCATTTCACAATATGTACAAGTATCAGATCACGATGTTGCATACCTGAAACCGATATCATGTTGTGTCAATTACACCCCAATTAAAAAAAAAAAAAAAAAAAAAAGGAAGGTGTGATCACAATGTTGTAGATAGCCCAGAGTGGGAAAGAATTATCACTTCATTTTACAACAGAATCATGTTCCCGAAGAAGAGTGGAGTAAGTCTAAGCATGAAAACAAACAGAGATTGATCTAAAGTGTTGCACGTGATTTCAAAACCAACTGCAAAAGAGAGAGAAAGGGATAGGCTCAGATCCTGGGAGAAGGTTCAGGAGTCTGTGGCCGGAAGTGGCATTCGGAACGTGGGAGTCATGAATATTTACTATGCGCTTCAGCACACAGCACGTGCCTTAGTTACTGGGTCCCACTGGAGGGGCCATATTTTAAGAACAGTGACAAATTTGTGAACATCCAGAGGAGACAGAAAAGGCCATGACGGAAATCACCCAATACTTGAAGGCCTCATGTGGAACAGGAATTGAATTTCTCTTGTAGAAGTCCAGAAAGCACGCAGAGGACCACAGCCCAGCAGAGTTATAATAGCCAGCATTCGTTGAGAGTCTACTAGATGGCCAGACACAATGCTAGCTATATATATATATCATCTCATCAAACGTGCCCCAAACTGATCGAGTATTTTTTATTATTACTCCCATTTTACAGATGAGAAAAATGAAGACTGGAAAGATCAGATATCTTGCCCAAGGTCACAAGTAGTGAATGGCAGGGTCCTAGTTTGAGTGAAAGACTGAGCCCCAAGTCCACTTGTCCGTGTGGAAGGAACTGTGAGATAATAAACTTGCATTTCCAGGTGGTATTCGGACAGAGGCTGTACGACAGCGCTGTACTCCAGGAGGCTTAAGGACACGTCTTTGTTTCAGAGGGACATCGATGGACATTCTTCCTCAGCGTATTTTTATAACTCTGAGAATTATGAATTTGAAAGTCTGAAAGAATGTGTTCCAAGATGATACTGGTATTTAGCACAGATTACTGGGATTATAAGGCATTTTCACTTTTTATTTAAACTTCTTTGTACTCAGTGATTTTTTTTTTAAAGATTTTAAATAATTATCTTATTTTAGCGAGTGGGAAGGGCCGAAGGAGAGGGAGATAGAGAATCCTCACTCAGACTCTGTGATGAGCGCGGAGCCAACGCAGGGCTCAATCCCAGGACCCCGAGAACATGGCCTAAGCCAAATCAAGAGCCAGACACATCACGGACTGTGCTGCCCAGGCGTCCCTGTACTTCGTTTTTTTTTTAAGGGAGTGTCTGTTCCTGTTAAAATTAGCAAGAAACACTTGAGCCGTTTCCTTCTGAGAAAAGGAAAAGGATATATGAATGTGTCCACAAAAACTGAACAAATGGTTTCTATATGTTTTAATAGGTATTGAATAGGCTTTACATTATTTAAAAATTTTATTTATTTATGTGTGAGAGAGGGAGAGCATGAGCATGGGAGAGGCAGCGGCAGAGGGAGAGGGAGAAGCAGGCTCCCTGCTGAGCAGAGGGCCCTACGGGGGACTCAATCCCAGGACCCTGAGATCATAACCTGAATCGAAGGCAGATGCTCAACCGACCGAGTCACCCAGGATCCCTGAGGCTTTATATTATTTCAGAAATTACAAAAACAGTTTCCCAGAATATAATTTTTTTCTGAAAAGTCTTAAAGATCTTGTATAACCTTCCCTTTACACATTTTTTTTTTAAATCGTTATATCGAAGAAGCAGGACTCGTGGGTGCGATATAGGGAGAGTTTTCTTCTCCTCCACTCTCCTGCCGGTACCACCTCTCCACGCACTTTGTGAGATCACCTCACAGTCCTTCAGAGCCCCTCCCCATCTTACTGGGCATCTCTCATCAGCCGTTCTCTTAGATTCAAGCAAAAATACGTCCTCTAGGTCTTTGATTCTGGGAGAATAGTTGCACTCTCTTTCTGCTGAGATCTCCCGGCCCCTCCAGGTCACGCTGTCCTGCAGGACTTAAACCCCCCGCCTGGCGGGCGCTCATCGGACCCACAGAAAAACGCTGTCCTCTAATGCGCCACTAGAGGGCGCACAGTCACTGCCCAAACACGTGTGTTCCCGCAGCAGCTTCAGCCCCGCCGCTCTTGTCTGCGGACCGTCTTCGCAGCACACGCAGGAGACACCATCTGCAGGGAGCATGTATCAGCTTCCCATCGGGGACGTTCACAGCACATCAGTTATATCCCCCACCCCACCCCCCGACAAATCTCGTCTCATCTCCAGCTGCAAATATTTTACACCCTCAAGAGGGGATCCGGATGAAAGTAACAAAACTGGTTTTAAATATCAGCTTGGCAAAGTTCCGGCCAGTGAGGTAGCGCCTCACTTTGGGAAGTGGTTAGCACCTATTCTTTTGGGGTCTGGGCAGAGACAAAGACTGAACATGAACTGTTCCTTGAAGATTCACATACAGAGAGACTCTTAGTATTCTAAGATGCAGAACTTAGACGTTTTGTCTTTCTACCTGTGGAACGAGGGAAAGGAAGGAGGGAGGGAGAAATGGGAAACAGAGAGGACCTGACGTTTTCCTGAGCATCTATTCTGTGCCTGCCGCAATGCCTGGCCCTCTGAATATACATATTTGGGGGTGTTATTCTCCCTAGAGCTCACAATTAGGTCTGCAACAGAAGCTCACGGAGGCAAAAGGACAAACACAAGATTACACAGCACAGATGGGGTCCTGGGTCCAAGTGACTCTAAGACGCCAGGCTTTCTCTACTGTACCCACACTTCCTTTCATGCCTATTAGTTACTAACATACCAGAATATTATTTGAAATTTTTTACAAAAGGGAATGGGGGACTCATTTTAAATAAGAAAGGCTGAAGGAAGCACTGATCAGGCCTTTGGTGTTGCCAGAGCTGGGTGTGCAGGCTGAGCTCAAGTTCATTTGCAACAGAGTTGCCTAGAACTTGTTACAAATGCAGACTCCGGAATTGGCTGTTATGTCTGTTTCCTATTGCTGCTGTAACAAATGACCACAGACTTAGTGGCCTTAAATAACAGAAATTTATTGCCTCTATGGTTCTGGAGGTCAGAAGTCTGAAAGGATCAGACAGGGTGCATGCTTTTTGGACCATCTAGGGGAGAGTCTGTTTCCTCCCCTTTTCTAGCTACTAGAAGCCGCCGACGTAAGGACACTTGTGCGGACCTTAGGGCACCCAGATAATGCAGGATCATCGTCTCATCCCATGATGCTCAATTTAACCACATCGGCAATGTCTCTTTGCCACATAAGGAAACAGGTCCACAGGTCTGGGAATCAAGATGCGGATGCCTTTAGGGGCCATTATTTTGCCCACTACAATGCCTTAGGGATTCTTTTTCAGAAGTTTGATGTGGGGCCCCGGAATCTTCATGTGACAAGTCCCTAATGGTTGTCACACTAACGTTTGAGAACCATTGCTATAAATGAATACATACTCTCTTTTTTAAGTTTATTGACTTTTTTTTTTTTTTTTTTTTTTTTTTTTAGCAATCTCTGCTCCCAACTTGAAGCTCGAACTCACAACCCCGAGCTCAAGAGCTGTGTGTTGTTCAGACTGAGCTGGGCAGGCGGCCTCATACCCTCTTTTTTCTTTTTTTAAGATTTTATTTATTTATTTGAGAGAGAGACAGAACACAAGCGGGATATGGGGCAGAGGGAGAAGCAGGCTGCCCTTCGAGCAGGGAGCCTGATGTGGGCCCAATCCCAGATCTCCGGGATCATGACCTAAGCCAAAGGCAGACGATTAACCGCCTGAACCACCCAGAAGCTCCTAATACCCTCTATTTATTTATTTTTTATTTTAAAAAGATTTTATTTATTTATTTGACAGAGAGAGATAGAGATCACAAGTAGGCAGAGAGGCAGGCAGAGAGAGACAGAGGAAGAAGCAGGCTCCCTGATTAGCAGAGAGCCCGATGCGGGACTCGACCCCAGGACCCTGAGATCAGGGCCTGAGCTGAAGGAAGAGGCTTACCCAGGCGCCCTACCCTCTTTTTAAAGGCAAGCATCCTAGGACATCTATCTTCCCTAACAATCCATTTTAAATTTAAACGTGTTCTATCCAAATTAGCGATTAAAAGAATTCAAAGTGTGCCTTTTGCCCTAATCTAATATGCTAATGTCAGATGATTGGACAATGTTTGAAAAAAACTTCTTGTTCTGTTTTCAACATGCTGCGCATCTACTTTTTCTTTCTGCTGGAGGTTTCCGGTATTTATTTTATTCCCTCCCTACGAACATGATTTATAATAAAGGACACCAAAATAAGCTGTAAGCACTGAGCGCCAGGATTGCTTACTGACATTTCACAGCAGACTTTAATTATTTACAGTATCGTGGCTAAGACCATTAGCTTTATGGTCAACTAGCCAGATCTGACACTTATGAGCTGTTTAAACTTGTGTAAGCTGTGTAACTTCTGTGTCCAGATTTTCTCACCTAAGAAAGGAGGATGATAACAGTCCCCGTCCCTCTCTCCCTCTCTCTTTTTTTTTTTTTTTTATTTAGATTTTATTCATTAGAGAGAGAGAGAAAGAGCATGAGAGGGAGAAGTCAAGGGAGAAGCAGACTCCCCGTGGAGTTGGGAGCCCGATTCGGGACTCGATCTCCAAGACTCTGGGATCATGACCTGAGGCGAAGGCAGTCGCTTAACCGACTGAGCCACCCAGGCGCCCCCAGTCCCCTTCTCTTAAGAGAAGTTGTGAGCCCTGAGTGAGTTAAGACCTGGAAAGCACTAACACGAGCTCCGGCCACGGGACACGCACTCAATTAGCTACTGCTATGATTCTTGGATAATAATGTGGTTCACCATGTTTGCCTCTCCTTGCATATTAGTGCTATGCTTCAGGGGTCCGTGTGTGTGACCCCCACACTGATTTCTGCCTTTGTGACTAGTCCGGGAGGGAGAGCGAGGAGTAAGGCAGCCCGTGGCCGTTGGCTGGTTCATTGTCTGCCTCACCTAACAGGTGCTCCGAGGGAGTGAGTCAGGTGGTTGTAAGGAGGGTGTAGGAGGATGGCAGGTGTGGAGGTTTTAGGATATGGTCCTGTGGGGAAGGACTCTCCTGCTGGAAGGAGGGAGGGGATGGGGTGAGGCACGGGTCATTCTCAGTTGAAGGTCATCCTGTCCGTGGCAGTGGCCGAGGGACCCTTAAAGAGGAAGGTTGTATCTGTCAAGGTCTGAGCAGGAAACAGATGGCGCATTCAAACTGGGATCATTTTAGACGCATGTAAGAAAGGGACAAAGGTGGTGAGGAGTAGGGGGTCCGGGGACCAGCCACAGCAAGCTGGCCGTTACTGTCCTTGAGCCTGAAGGGGAATGGGGAAGGAGCCGAAACAGCTAGTAGTGTGGAAGGGGCTCCAGGCCAGTGGTGCAGCCCACCCAGGCCTCCCCCCAGGGAGGAAGTGAGGGGAGAAAAACGCGGACTTCATTCCCTTCCCTCTGATCTCCTGCCGGGGTCGTCAGAGCCAAACCCAGGTGGAAGCCAGGTGGTGGCCGATCTGCGCAAGGCTGCCCTGGGGGCTAGAGCCCGGCTGGCGGGGAATGATGGAGAGCAGGTTTGGAGGTCCGGGACGAGAGGTATTTTCACTCCTGGAGAGGGGGTTGCTGCTCTCCACCCTATGAATCGGCGAGCCCTAAAAAGCTGCTGGGGGAGCAGTAATCCAAGGGAGCAGGAGGCAGCCGGGTAAACTGGTCAGCCGGCTGTTTGAGGAAGGCAGAAGGAGCCGGGTAACCCCCAGCGGGACTTTTGAAGGGACTCCTGTGAGTTTGCTGTATTTAAGGGAGGGTGCCCCTTGGGGCAGTGCTTGACCTCGAGCCTGGTGGGCTCCTGTCCTCAGGAGTCCTGAGCTCCTCTGTCCCAGAGGCGCACTCAGCCTCTCATCATTGTTACGAGAAGACCTTTACTGTGGAGCTCTGGCTTGGAGCTCTGGAGCTTGGAAGGGAAGAAGCATTGAAATGCAGAGGGTTTGGGTTGGGGGGGAGGGTGGGGTGAGAGGGGGGGAGGTGTCCTAAGCCAGCGCCCTTGAGCCGTAGGCACACCTGGGACCAGGCTATCCTCCTTTATTGCAGATGTTTGGAACACTCTGAGGGAAGAACTAATATTCTTCCTAATCTAATAATATTCTTCCATATCCAAGATCTAAGAGTCTAGATAAGCAAACAGAAAGCCGACAAACAGAGCTGGGGGTGGGAGTGTGGAGGGGGGAAGAAATGGTGAAGTGGATTAAAGGGTACACACCCCCGTCTATAAAAGAAATAAGTCCTGGGGATGTGATGTCCGGTGCGGTGGCTATAGCCAATAATATATTATCTTATTGTCGATTTGGAAACTGCTGAGAGTAGATCTTAAAGGTTTTCATAACACACACAAATTCCTGTGGTGATGGATGTCAACTAGACCTACTGGTCATCAGCCCACAATATGTACAAATATTGAATTGTCATGTAGTTAGTGTAAAGCTATGCGTCAACTGTATCTACATTTTAAAAATAACAAGAAAGGAGCTCCTGGGTGGCTCAGTCCGTTAAGCGATCTACTCGTAATTTTGGCTCAGGTCATGATCTCGGGTTGTAAGATCGAGACCTGCGTGGGGCTCTGCGCTGTGTGTGGCGCCTGGTTAAGAGTCTCCTTCTCCCTTTGCCACTCCCCCTCGCTCTCTAAATACAACTGAAAAACAACCAGAAAGGAAATGAAAAGGTTTTAACCTGAAAAAAGAATGGAACCACTTGGGAATCTGGGCGAAACACACAAAGTGTTAGCCGCGCAAACCTGGAGAATAGTAATGTCAGGAAGTAAAGGAATCGTGAGTCAGGAAACACCTCCCCAACTTTGCGTCCTGCCTCTTCTACTTTCCACTCAGCAGGAAAAGTAGTCTTTTAAAAAGTACAAACCTGGGGGCGCCTGGGTGACTCAGTGGGTTAAAGCCTCTGCCTTCAGCTCAGGTCATGATCCCAGGGTCCTGGGATCGAGCCCCGCATCCATCGGGCTCTCTGCTCAGCAGGGAGCCTGCTTCCCTTCCTCTCTCTCCGCCTGCCTCTCTACCTATTTGTGATTTCCGTCTGTCAAATAAATAAATAAATAAAATCTTTAAAAAAAAAAATCCTGCATGCTTTACCCCTCTGCTTAGAAACTCTCAGTAGCTTTCTGTGGATAGCTTTGGATACAACCCAAACTCCTGACTCGGGCTGAAGTTCCCGGATGATCTCTCCCATACTTGGGAGAGATCTGCTTCTCCCTGTGTGTTTCCTGCACGCTCGCCTTTGCTCCCTCGTATCCCATCCATATCCACCACTCCTTTCCTATAACCGCAGTCTCTGACAGCACTGGTGTTTCCTTCCGCTTGGACTCCTGCTCTGCTCCCTTCACCAGCCCTCACCTGAGCTGGATCCTTCCCTTGGCCACTCCATCCAAAGCAGGTGGCCCTTTGTCGCCACACCCTATTCACTTCTGTGAAAGACTCATCTCAATGTGTTGTTTTGATTAACTAGTTTACTGGTTATGGGCTGCCTTTTCCGCAAGAATGTAAGTTCACTGAGGCCCGGGAAAGCTAACTGTGGCATCTCTATTCCCCATGCTAGCGTGGATGGGTAAACGGACGGCTGGTTGGACAGGTGGATGGATGGCCGTGTCTTCTAAATGCTAGTCTTTGACTTTTTTTCTGCCGACACCACAAAACTGTTATTTAACATAGGGTTTGTTGGGGTTTTGCTCTGTTGTTCACTGCTTTATAAAAATGTCTTGGCCCCTCCCAACTGGAGAGAACCAAAAACAATTAGAGATAAAGCAGGAAGTGATGGGACACGGAGGTGAGGTTACATTTAATGATTCCTGAACAATGATTCCAGAAATAACAGTGTGAGTTGTTTTAGAAATTTAGGATTTGCCTCACAAAAACTAAAAAGCTCAAAAGCCTAATTTCCTTGTAAGAGTGATTATAAATGACTCGTGTGTATGTGCGTGTAGACATGTGCAGTCCTCATATACACAAATAACGGAAGGATTTGAGGCTCACAGAAATTCTGCCTAGTGCTTTTGTATAAACAGAATTTTCCTTCTTTGCAAAAAGTTAAAACGGTTTCAGGCAAATCTGGAAAATCTGTTTTCGTCTAAAACCTCTTAGAGCACATTCTCAAGGATTTATGATGTCTGAAAATTTTATACCGTGAGACACTGAACGCCAAGATAGACAAAAATTAGAAGGAGTAGTTGGAAAGAATTCTACCTCTATATACTAGTCCACCTCTAAATTTGTTATTTAATATGGGCCTAGGAAAATATGCAAGGGCGAGAAACCTCTTTTTAGCTGACTATAGAATTTACAACAAGGTGGTCTGACAGAAGGAAAAAAAGCCTATGACATACAAAGCCATAGACACGGTCAGGGAAGGAGAGAGGATTGGACCGCAACAGAGGGCAGGCCAATGAGAGACCTATTGGAAGGACCTATGCATCGTGGATTAGATCTTTCTGGATTTGGCTTCTTACCCGTCTGGGTTCAAGTCCACACATGGCGATCCACCAACTGTGTGGTCTGATCCACCACCTTATTCTCTCTGAGTCTCAGTTTCCTGATATGTAACATTGGAATGATAATAAAACATTTTTAATATGGCTCTTGGGATTAAGTGAAAAAGCAATGTGCATAAAACACTTAGTATAGTATCCTTACAAGGTCTTCTCTTGTTTCTTTTCTGCCTGGTAAGTGCTCAGGAAACATGAGCCACGATTATTTGTCGAACTCAGCACTGCTGAGAAGAAAAATAATTGAGCCACATCTGTAATTTAATTTTATTCTAGTAGCCACATTTAAAAAATGAAAGGCAATTAATTTTAATAATATATTTTAATTCAATCTATCCAAAATATTATCACTTTGCTATATGACCAATAAAGATAATTAGCAAGATGTTTTACATTCTTTTTTCATACTAAGTCTTTGAAATCTGGTATTGTACAGGTCTAGCACCGCTCAATTCAGATCGCCCACAGTCCCAATGCCTCACAGCCTCCCCCACCCTCCACCGCCAACCCCGGGGCTGGTGGCTGTTGTATTGGACAGAGCCGGCCTGACTTCTGTCCCTAAAGCCCACAGAATGAGCCTAACTGCACAGAACTCCTTTATGACAGTCACAAATTCCAGATGCCAGCTGGAAAATCTCATAGCCTGCCGCTAATCCCATTTTATAGGAAAGTTAGCTGACGAAACACCATTGAGTAGCAAGGTGACGTGATTTTCTCTGGTTTGACTCATCCTCCCTGTGTGCCCTCCTTGCCTCTCTGGAAACTCAAGTCCATGCTGGTGAAACCAGAGCCAGCTTTGTTTTCTGAATTCCCTGGGTCCTGGAGGATTTTCTTGCCACCCAGTAGTCTTAGAATGCACCGTTTATTTACTCAAAAATTGTTCTAGTATTGAGAGGCTGAGTTATCCTGCCGGGTGCTGAGATAAAAGGCTTCCACACTTCCTTCTTCAAGTTTACTGTGGTCTCCTCGGGGCAGATGAGAGCGAGAGAAGGGGTGGAGTGGGGAGGGGTGGGAGGAGAGGGTGCTCTAAGGGTCCCTCCTTCTTTCCCAGGAATCTTGGCGGGGAACCAGCAGGTGGCAGCCTGCTACAATAAATGAGTTCCAGTGGCTGGCCCCAGGGGAAGAGAACCTAAAAATATCGGTCCCATATATTTGTCGAGAAAGGCAGTGGTCAGTGTTTGGCCTTGACCTGGAGTCGTTGAGATAATTACACCACCCTGGGGATGATAGTAGGGTTCGGGCAGAAGTGCCTATCCCAGTACGATGCTCTGTCTCCTCTGCTGCCCCTGCCTAAGATCTTTTTGAACTCGTCTTTGGATTGTTTTCGACTTTTTTTTAACTGAAAGGCTATTTACAGAATTGGAATCTTAGAATTCAAGGGTACCTGAAGTAGGACACATTTCCAGTTATTTTCAGTATTGATTGCTTTTCTCCTCTCGTTTTGTACTGCTGACTCTCTGATACACCTTTAAAAATGTTAAACTTGTGCGTGGAGTGCTACCGGGGAATGCTTGTTTTGCAAAATCTGACACTTTGTTGAGCAACATGCACATTAGGCAAGGTTTTGAATTCCACGGGATAAAGGCATGGCTTCTTCGTTTTCCACAGTTAAAAAACTTTGCTCAGAGTGTGTAGCTCCTTAGAAGGATGCCTGAGAATTCAAACCATCATCTGGAAGGTCAGATATCTGATTACACAGTTAAGTAAAACTCTTGGAATAACCGCTCACAAGGGTCCGTTTTTCTATCTGGACAAAAGCATTGGCTTATTTCAACATAACAGACCTATTAGATAATTAGATGATTTCAATGATTCATTATTTTTGGCAAACTGATCGGCAGGTAATATACATGTGCTTCCTTCAAGAAGGTTTTTACAACAAAATTGTGGGAATTAGTCAGTAAAAACTGGCTATCTTCCATGAAAAGGTAGAAGAAGTGAAGGATTCTTTTTTGTGTGTTTATGATGATGGTCTCATTAACTTCCCATTCTTCTATTAAGTACGTTAAATATTTGCTGGGTGCCTACTTTGTGAAAGGCTCTGTGCTGGGCATCCGAGGGATAGGAAAATGGTGTTTTCTCCAAAGCTTATAATGTAGTGGGGTTTGCTGGACGATATGGCATTTTATTTTTAAATATTTATTTATTTATTTGAGAAAGAAAGAGAGAGAGAGAGAGAGCAAAAACGAGGAGGGGGTAGGGGTAGAGGGAGAAGAAAAAGCAGACTCCTGGGCAGGGAGCCTAACACAGGGGAGGGAGGGACGGGGTCTCCATCCCAGGACCCCGAGATCATAACCTGAGCCAAAGTCAGATGCTTAACTGACTGAGCCGCCCAGGCGTCCCAAGGATATGGTGTTTAAAATGGTTATTTTTATCAGTCCACAATGCATACAAGTGTTGAATCACCATGTGGTACACATGAAAGTGTTGTAATATCATATGTCAATCATACTTCAAAAAATGAAAAATGAAATGGATATTGGCTATTTCAGTGTAGTCAATGTAGCAAATATTATACAATTCCATTCACCTGAGGTACCTAGAAGAGGCATTAGATTCAGAGAGAGACAGTAGAGTGGTGGCGGCCAGGGCGCTGGGAGGAAGCATGGGGTTGAGGGTTATTATTTAATGGGTACCGAGTTTCTGGAACAATGAAAACCTCTGGGAATGGATAGAGTGATGGCTGTCCATGTGAATGGACACGATGTGAATTCTATGTGAATTCATGATGTGAATTCACGATGTGAATGCTATTGAACTATATACTTAAAAATGGCTAAAATGATGAATTTTATATTACACATATTTTACCACACACACAAAAATGATGGGTAGAGACTATAAGCCTTCACAGGGATTTCTGGGCAGAAGGAACAGTGTCACTAAAGGCTCAAGGGGCAGAAAAGATTGAAGAACAGAAACTGTCAAAACTCAGAAAGAATTTCCCCCACCCCCGTACCTTATGTGAAATTTTGGCAACTTAAAGCTGGTGGAATGATGGAGCAGGTCTGGCAGAGAGGGCGTGAAAAGTAGAGTCTGGGGTCAATGGGGACCCTTAAGTAGGTCAAGTCATGCTATCCCTAGGACCCAGGGGTCTTAGGTGGGTCAGGTGATTCAAAGAGGGGAGGTCTAATTCAGTGAGCAGAGTAATGTGCTGGGAAATTCAGTTGTTGGTCCAAGGTAGAAGTCAAGAGGGGGCACCTGGGTGGCTCAGTGGGTTAAAGCCTCTGCCTTTGGCTCAGATCCCAGGGTCCTGGGCTTGAGCCCCACATCGGGCTCTCTGCTCAGCAGGGAGCCGCTTTCTCCTCTCTCTCTCTGCCTGCCTCTCTGCCTACTTGTGATCTCTGTCTGTCCATTAAATAAATAAAATCTTAAAAAAAAAAAGTCAAGAGGGCTGGGCAGGATCCAGCTTAAATCGGGCAAGTGCTGTGCAGAACATGAGGTCGTCATTTCTGTTGCGGAACTAAGCAGAACAGAGAAAGAAGAGAACGGAGCAGGACAAGGCCACACTCTAGGCTCAGAGCTGATCTGGGAGAGACGGCAATGCTGAGACCCAGTTCCGGCCCCCTGGCTCCCAGTGCTGCGGAGCACCAAGGGAGCTGCCAGGGCAGTGCCCCGGAGCCCGGGGAGATCGGACCAGATGAGCAGACACTGACCACTGGGAAGCAGGCACTAATTCCAAACCAGCCCAGACACTGGGCTCAGGCTGCCGATTCCCTTCTGTCAGGGTTACCTCGGGACCTGGGGAGAGCTCAGGAAGAACAAGGGAGAGGAATGACATGGGGCTGATTGGCTCATAGGAACCATATCAGGAAAAAAACGGAAGAAAAGACTACGAAGAAGGTTAGGGCAAGCTGTGGGCAAGTCTAACGCTAGTCTACATAGCTTGAGTTGAATTCTATGAGTAACAGAAGGAGAAAACTCTTGAATAAGGAAGTGATAGAAAACTTTGTCTTAAAAAGGTCAATCTGGCGTGTGGGATGGTGATACACACAGAATACACACTGTGTGATACACACATAGTCACCGTATCGTGGGAGATAACAACCAGAACCAGAACATGGGATGGAATAGAAGATTTAGGTGTCTTAGAGAGCCACAAGGTATTTTTTTGTTCTTGGAGGAGAGAGGTATGCTGCAATTGCATTTTCCATGTTTCAATGGGTTGCAATAAAATCAGTTTTAAAAATTCATTTAATAATGAACTATAGGGACGCCTGGGTGGCTCAGTCGTTGAGTGTCTGCCTTCGGCTCAGATCATGATCTCAGGGTCCTGGGATCGAGCCCTGCACCAGGCTCCCTGTTCTGCGGGAAGCCTGCTTCTCTCTCTTCCACTCCCCCTGCTTGTGTTCCCTCTCTCACTCTCGCTGTCTCTCTCTGTCAAACAAATAAATAAAACCTTTAAAAAGAAGAAAGAAGAACTATAGAGGGGCGCCTGGGGGGCTTAGTCAGCTGAGCATCCAACTCTTGATTTGGGTTCAGGTCATGATCCCAAGGTCCTGGGATTGAGCCCTGCGTAGTGCTCCCCACTAAGCGGGGAGTCTGTTTTCCCACCCCTTGCCCCACGCCCCTGCTCTTGCATACTCTCTCTCTCTCAAATAAATAAAATGAAATATAAAGTGTATCATGTATTAATTATATATTGCATATACAATAGGCTTTCATTATGAACATTATTCTCGTAATAGGAAATTTGGAAAAATCAGAAGAGAAGAGGGTAGAAAGCAAAGTTGCTTCAGGTCTCCCTGCACCCAGGGTCATGTTTAATTCTAGTCCTTTTTCTGTATGTAGTTATTTAGATCATTGGTTTGCTTATTTGTTTCCCGTAGTTGTGATGACATTATGCATTTCTGATATCCGTCCTCTGTTGGTAGTGTGGTGGGCAGTGACATAGTACAGAGGTGAAGAGTAAAGACTCCTGAACCGGCTGCCTGGTTTCGAATCCCGACATCTGCCCTTTCCTGTGTGACGTCAGCCTTGCGGTGCCTCAGTTTCCATAGTTATAAAATGGTAGCGATCATAGTCACAATTTCAGTAGCCCGTTACCAGGAGTAAGTGAGTTAACACATGGAAAGCCCTCAGCATCTGGCAGATGGGGATTCTTACGTGTGTGAGGTACTCTTCTCAGTTACTATAAACACGTGTGGGATAGCTGAGGATTTTCCCTCCCCATAGAAAGTAGGGAAATTCGTAAAGAATGGTGATGTCAGTAGCATTTGTAGGAAGGCAGAAAGAATGGTTTGGAAGATGGCAGGGGTATGTGTGGCTCTTAATGTATCAAGTTGTCATCACAGGCAGAGAGAAGGGTTGAAATACACTCGGGGGCTTGGAGATACACACAGGAGCCCAGAGAGGATTGGAAGACCTCTTCCCAGAGGTGACAATTAATAGTATAAGAAACAGTGAGATCACTAAAGGGGGGGGGACGGTGAGGACAGAACTTTGGAGAAGGTGCACATGTAAAGAATGAACAGAGGAAGTAGAAGGGGGGAAAAGTTAAGAACACACGAAATGAGGGGCACCTGGGTGGCTCAGTGGGTTAAACCTCTGCCTTCGGCTCAGGTCATGATCTCAGGGTCCTGGGATCAAGCCCCACATCATGCTCTCTGCTCAGCGGGAAGCCTGCTTCCCCCTCTCTCTCTGCCTGCCTCTCTGCTACTTGTGATCTCTGTCAAATAAATAAAATCTTTAAAAAAAAAAAGAACACACGAAATGAGAGGGGGAAACAAGAAAGATGGAAGAAGGAAGGTCTTGTAAAATGTGTTTTTCACAGCGGCTAAATCTTCCTTGACGTGGCTGAGCTGTATCTTGGGGCAGCATAGCAGAGTGGTGGCCTTCCAGAGTTCTCCAGGGCCATTCCTCCAACACCCTTGCCCTCTTTCGGGGTGGAGCATGGGAAGGGAGCCGTGAGCACACACGTCTGCCAGGCTCTCTTTCTTCTCCCCTGACTCTACTTGCAGACCCCTAAGTCCTACTCTCCTACTCTAGTTCCCTGTAACCCTGAGACACCTGCAGTTGGCAAGGGCTTTCCCCACACACTGTTTCTTATACTTCGAAGAGTTGATCTTTCAGAGTCTGCCTGGGTAAAGGCCACGACAGAGGTGGGGAGGAATTAAGGCCACCTTCCTGTGGCATGGTCACGTTTTGCATGTCAGAAGATGGTTATGCCCCTCCTTTCAGAATTGCTACCATTCCTTTAGTAAGGATCCTCCTCTCCTCCCAGACATACAGACACCTCAAGACAACAGACGGCCAAGGTCTGTGCCCCCTGCAGGGCAAAAAAGAAAGCATGTTAATTTCACAGCAGGGTTCTGTTCCCTATTTTCAAAAGGTAAAATAAGGGCGTATATAGAGGCAAGAGAGGGTCTTGGGAGGAGCAAGAGAAAGGCAGAGATGCAGGGGTGAGGCTTGGAAAAGCAGAGCGATGGTTTTTGAACAAATATAGCAAAGACTGAAAAGACACTGCACCAAAATTGTGATGCAGAAAGGAGCAGAGTGGCGGGAGCTGGTGTAAGGTGACCTCAGGCAGGAGTGCAGACAGACTAAGAACATGAACTCCAGAGACACACAGGCTGGTTCAAATGTCAGGTCAGCCACTGCTTAGCCCTGAGACCTGAAGAAATTCCCTTCATCTCTGCAGCTCAGTGTCTACATCCATTTAAAAAAAAAAAAGAAAGAAAGAAAGAAAGAAAGAAAAAGGAATAAAAAATGATGATATCATTACAGTATCTACCTGACCGGCTTATTATGTGGATTAATTAAATGTATTGCTATGCCTATGTGTTCACTCTTTTCAGCCTAATCAGACTAAAGCATGCCCGATAATCTTAAAAAAAAAAAAAAAAAAAAACACCCAAAAACCAAAAACAAACAATCAAAAAAAACCCTGCTACAGAGGCAGAGGAAAATCCATCTTGCAATTCATTAGCAATTCAGGAAGCCGAGCATGCACCAGGGAGGTTCAAGGCCCGCTTTATTTTTCTTCATTCCCCTTATGCCTCTGGAGCTATAATAATGATCCGCCTCCCACCCACTCAAAATGTGTCATCTGAGAACAGGGACTTTGGTGGCTTGTGTTCACGATTAACACAGTGAGTTTACAACTAATTAACAAATTAAAAATACATTAAGTTGTAGGGAACCTTGTTCAGAATTGAGCCTGAGTTGTGCAAGGGGTGGGGTGGTGCAGGGGGCAGGGGGTCGGTGCTGGGGTGGATGGAATGGGAGTGGAGATACAGGAAGGGCTGAAGCGGGAGGGGTCCTCGCGAGGGAAGCGGGGGTGATTGAAAGAAAGGAGGAAGCAGGGGGTAGGAGTTCAGCCTGCAGAGATGTGAGCGGCATTCTCAAATGTTCATGGGAAGATTTAATGGGACCCAGGCCAGGGAAATACATTCCTACTGGGTTTATTTCTGTTTTGCATCTCTTCTAGTGTCAATTTTTAAAAATTTTTTTTGGAAATTACATTTGCCTAGATTGAAGTATTGTTTATAATGGTCTCATTTATTTAATCTGCCCCGTGGTTTCTCTTGTATTTTTTCTTATTAATTTTTCTTCTTTCATTTGTGTTTTTCTTGGTGGAAATTTCAGGATTCATCTATTTTAGGGGGGTTGTTTTCTTATTAAAGGAGCCCCATTTGAATGTATTTGTTAATTTGAGTGATGTCCTGGTTTCTAATGTGTTCATTCATAAATCAGATTACTTTCTTCCTTCTGATATCTTTGGGATTTTATTTTCTTTTCTTCTTTTCTAAAGTCTTGAGTGTTTAATAACTTAACAAACTAAGGACGCCTGGCTGCCTCAGTTGTTGAGCGTCTGCCTTCAGCTCAGGTCATGATCTCAGGGTTCTGGGATCGAATCCTGCATTGGGAATCCTTGCTCAGCAGGGAGCCTGCTTCTCCCTCTGCCTGCCTCTCCCCCTGCTTGTGCTCATGCTCTCTCTGTCTCTCTGTCTCTCTCTGGCAAATAAATAAATAATAAAACCTTTAAAAAAGAACCAAAAAAGCCAGAATAAAGTGTGGTGCCTAAAACTGGCCATTGCAATATCCGCCCTAGAGTGGGGGGCGGGGAAGGGAGGTGGGAGGGGCGTTGCGGGGAGGCAGGGCCGGTCTCTGCTGATTTGCATCACAGATGCCTGAAGTTTAAAATGGCTCATACCCCTCAACTACAATTATTCCCTTTGCAAAGCTCATTTGCCTTGAAATTACCACTTTTTCTAATTTTAAAGACAGCTTGGCTTTATCTTTTCCACCTCCTTTCTGTAATCACAGCCAAGTGCGGTGCCCAGCGCTGTGATCCGGGCCGGTTTGCAGTTTCCCCACAGCTGTCCTACATGCAGAATAATCTATTGAGATGAAAAGCAGAGACTCTAGAATTAAGTTCACATCACAGTCCTGCTGCCGCCTCACTGTGGGACCCTCTCAGGTTATCTGACCCAAGCCTCGGTCTCTTCACCTGTTAAATGGGGGCGACGAGAGCACCTGTGTCAAAAAGCACTTGTCAGCGGTCATGTTGAAGCTTTATCACAAAGAGTGTTCGCTCTTCTCATGTGTTACACCTGTCCAAGGGCTTCCATGTATAGGTTTTTATTTTATTTTTTAAAAATTGTATTTATTTGAGATCCTGAAGAAACAGGTGCGGAGGGACAGAGGAAGAGGGAAGCTCCCTGCTGAGGGGAGAAGCTGACATGAGGCTCCATCCCGGGACCCCGGGACCAGGACCTGAGCTGAAGGCAGACGCTTAACCGACTGAGCCACCCAGGCGTCCCGCCCTAATGGACAGGTTTTTTAATGTCATCCACACACCATGCCACAGTGCGGGAGGACAGCTGTGATTCTTAGTTCACAATGAGGAAAACGAGGCACAAACAAAGGGCAATTTTTGTGGTTAACAGCTAAAGACTGGACTTTGAGATTTCTAGTCATGCGCTCTCTCCAGAGGCTAATTTAGCTTTTAGCAAAAACTGGGAAGTAATGGCTTTTTGCTTACAGGTCACAAACACTCCCTCCTCATATTTTTAGATCATTTTCCCACACTCTTCCTTCTCCTGCTGAAATCTCTACAGATAAAGCTTACTCTGTCATACCTCCCAGTGGCGTTTATCTCTTACCAGTGAAGTCTTAAAAACTCAGAAAGCCTTCCAGGGGTGAAGAATGAGTCTCTGAAGGAAGTTTGAAGGCCAGAAACAGTCTAGGACAAGGGACCTTCTCAGTGACGGAACTGCCTTATTATATCTTGTGGTGGATGGAATTATGCCCCTGCAACTCTGTCCACGTCCTAATTCCTGGAACTACCACGTCGCTTAGCATGGCAAAGGAATTTTGTAGAAGTGGTTAAATTTAGGATCTCAAGATGGGGTGATTATCCTGGATTATCCACGCAGACCCGATGTATTCACAAGTGTCCCTATGAGAGGACACCCTGACAGAGTCAGAGGAGGGGAGGTGACAATGGAGGCAGAGGCGATTGGGGAGGAAGAGAGAGAGAGAAATTTGAAGACACTATGCTCCTGCCTCTGAAGATAGAAGGAAGAGTCACAAAGCAAGGAACGAAGGTGGCCTTTAGATGCTGGAAAAGACAAGGAAAAGAGCTCTCTGCTGCGGCCTCCAGAGGGAAGGGGACCCTGCTGACACCTTGAGTTGAGGACTTCCGACCTCCAGAACTGTCATACATTTATGTTGTTTCCAGCCATGACAGGTATGGTAATTTGTGACAGCAGCAACAGAAACCAAGGAGCAGCTCCCCCTCCATCTGTGGTCAAGCAAACCCATCTTTTCCCTAGAGTCAGCCATTTCCAGCATAGACCAAGGGAGTCCAAGAAACATGGCCGCGTACCAGCCGCAAAATGAGCTCTCAGGTCAGAATTCGCTAAGACTTCAAACACAAAACCAATGTCTTAGGAAATTATCTGATCATGAGGGAAGATGTTAGGGTCCAGGCAAGAAACTCTTGATTCTGGGCCACTGAGTGTTGCTGCACAGGTTGGGCCCAGCCCCGGGAGGACCTGACTGAGGAGGCAAGGCCTGCCAATGCGTGCATACCAGCGTGAAGCGGCATTTTCCGAGAGGAAGAGACACATTTTCCTAATTGGCCCAAAGGTGCTGGTTGGATTAGCAGCAGTCCCAAACTTCTCCTGATTCTACCACGGACCAATGAGGTGAACTCACATAAGTCACTCAGGGCTGTCTAGGTTTGTTACCGATAATCCTTTGGGATAGAAGCTACAAATTAATTAGGTAATTAGCCCTTTTGTGTTCAGTTCTTTTACTGAAAGGGAGAGGTCTGATGAGGTGAACTCACCCTCACTAACCCCACTCCAGCCCTGCTTGCTTTCTTGCCTGGAGCACATGCGGACTTCCTGTTGCATATGCTTCTTGCCTTAAGCATATACCTGCTGCCTCAGGGCCTTTGCACAGTTATCTTTACCCAGCACATGCCTCCCTTCCTTATTTCATTTAGGCCTCTCCTGGAAAGGCATTTATTCAGAGTCCTTCCTTCACTGATTATTCTATTTAATAGCGTCCCCCTTACACCTTTTACCTTTACTCCACTTAATTTTATTCATATTATTTCTCTCCATCAAACACTGTCTTGTTTATTTGTTTACTGTGTGTTTCCTCCACTTGAACATCAGTGCATAAACAGGAGAACATTGTGGGGTTTTTTGTTTTTTTTTTTTTAATTTTTAAAAATTTATTTTCAGCCTAACAGTATTCATTGTTTTTGCACCACACCCAGTGCTCCATGCAATCCGTGCCCTC